>NC_142806.1:32451804-32549155 GCF_049724085.1 Artemia sp. Qi Xiang Cuo
TAATTACCAGCTGATTATACATCCCCATACATAATCACAATCATACATCACTAAACATAATTTCATGAAAAATCAAGTGAATCAACTTAGTTAAATCCCGTACTAAGATAAATGTCCATACTAACCATTTACCTTGTATCGACTACGTGACTTTTAAGGAACAAATATGGCACTGGGCCCAATTGTTTTCCCTGCTTCTGGGAAGCTCAACATACATCTTTTTTAATGCTATTACATCGATTGGCTATCTCAGAATTTTACATCAATAGCAACTTGGTCCTTTTTGGGGCCAAGTCGTGGTTTGGTGTCACAAAATGACAGAAACACCTCTTTCCCGGGGCACAATCTTCTTGATTCCTTAAAAAGGGCACTAGTACTTTTAATTTCCGTTCAAGTGACCCTTTTCCTGATCTTCTAGGAACATTGGTTCAATACGATCACCCTTGGAAAAATAAAATAAAATCAATAAACACGCTTCCGTCATGTTCTTCTGAATTTTTTTTTTTACAAAACTTCACATTTGTAGGCAGGAGCTTGAAACGTCTACAGTAGTGTTCTCTAACAAAGTGAATCTATTCGGGGGATTTTAATTAAAATCTGACTCCTTTTATTTTTTTTTGGGGGGGGGGTGTCTCCCCCTTTTTCGAAAAACAGGCCCGTAGCTTTTCATGGGTAACATTAAACTTAATGAATTTTATATATTTGGGACCAGAATAAAAAACCCATTTTTAATATATACATTGTTTGTTATTGAAATTCCCTTTGTAGAGTTTCGGTTACTATTGACCCGAGTCGCTCCTTACTTACAGTTCGCTACCATGAATTGTTTGATAATTGAACCTTCCAGAAGTCAATTTGACCGAATCAACTTTCTAGATTTGTGGATGTTAGAGTCAAAGCACTTGGTTGATTTTAAATTTTGATCAGTAACAGATATATTCTCTACACATTATGTTTAATACCAGAAAATAACAGCAAAAATAAAACTTGGTTTACCATCTATTACTAACAAATTTCGTTGAAGTCAGTAAGACTAAGTTCGTTTTAAGATACACTTAGGAATATTTTCAAATTCACGCATATAACCATACACCAAAAACCCAGGACATTTTTTTTTTTTTTTTATTAAATTATTAACTCATTAAAATCAGAACCAGTAACAAATCTTATATTTTTTGTGTTAAATAATTGTTTTATTGACTTGGACAAATTACCCTCTGAATGGTCCATTCTTACGGCTCGACCTTTTTACACTTCTGTTTAATATTTACTGTTTCTAGGTTTCGTGTAATTTAAAAGTTGCTTGATGACTTATCGCTAATTCGTCAAGGTTATTCCGAAAACTTATTACACTTATTCCTAATGTAATGTCTAGATTTTGGAACATTCTGTTATCCCACAACAAATCTGCTGCTGCTACCAAATCCTCCTATCGTCAAACTAAAGCGAGGAGTTTAGGTTCTGTTGACCACTGATGACTTATCTTCGGTTTTCTCCAACAACAGGTGTCTTCTTATATACAGTGCCACAGGCAAGGCCGTACCCGGAGGGGGGGAGGGTTTGAACCCCCCCCTCCCGAAATCTTTGTCTGACTCTTAAAAATGTAACAAAAATGGATATAAACAAATTTCGTATGCGTTTTTGACGGTTTTTCGTGTAAAATCCGCCCGAAATTTTATTTTTTAGTAAAATTTCCTCCGAAAAAAATTCCTGGATACGGCCTTGTCCATAGGAAAGTTTTTCTACAAGGCTGAGAAGAGAACCCCACATGGTTACCAAAGACATCATGCAAGCTCTTTGGATGTCAGTAGAAAAACCAATTTTAAGCAGCAAAAAAAGCCTCCGAAAATCGAACTTAACTACCCAATATCTACGGCATATTTTGAAAAATTGATGGAGAGGATGAGATCTAGAGAAACATAAGAACTTCAAAAGAGGTACGTAGAACCCTAGATTTAATACAAAGTTTTCAATTCGCAGTTCCTTTACTTCTTCTCCTTTTAAGGCTGACAACTGCCACTGAAACTACCTAAACCCTATTTCCTATTTACAAACACAGGTATTTTGCCGATATTAAAGGCTGGACAAAATAAAGTTTTGATCACCTTTTTTATGAACAGATAACGATGGCACAATAACTTTACGAATCTGGATAAATAACAATAGCTACAGATCGATAGTAAAATTTCTAATGCACTTCAACACGTTAAGGATAGGGGTGTTGCCGGAAAATAAACTCAAGGCGTATCTTATTGACACATTATTAAAATTTATTTTAATGTTGGTCGTCATCACGTGGTCAATTATGGATTTTATCGGCTCCAAGTCGTGACGAAAAGACGAACTGAAACAATATTAAAGGTATTATAATGCCCTGTTTAAAACGGGGTTGTCAAACAATAGGAAAGACATTTACAAGGATCTAAGTATTAAAAATTAGCGTAAGATACAGGTCTATTACTTTAAATTTGCCTAACAAGCCTTTTTAAAGGATAGTTATCAAAAGGTTTGGCTTTTTATATATTTATCACTTTTATTCTGCACTGAGGACGGTCAAGCGAAGGTCTTGACCGAAATATTTGCATAATTTTTAAATTTTTTCACTGGCTGTTAATTGTCCTCGGTTTTTATCTTTCTTCGCGATTTTTATGTTTTGTCATGATTAGCCAGTGTGGTCTCAGAAATTATTTAGTTATCAAAAGACAGCTTTAGCACCAATGCCTTTTCTTTTCAATGTTAAGCTTTAGATGTCTTAACTGTCGCGTTTTTTGTTTTTTTTCCAGAAAGGCAAGGCAGGAAACTTAAATCTTGGATTGTTACAGGTTTTCTGGAACGCATTTGTCACTCACCACAAAAACAATAGAGAAGAAAAGCAAGAATGGAGTTTTGTAAGGCCAACGAAAATACTGGATGAAACAAAACGGATAAATCGAATGGACAGTCACCTCTCTTCTTCAGCACTATAAGAAAACGTTAGAAGCAAACACGTTCACATTGTCTGAATGAAAATGTGAACGAAACAATCTGGATAAAACCAAACAAAACGAAAAGGAAAACTAGAAACCGAACAGCGTCCAACCGAACCATCAAAAATAACAAACAGATAAAATCAAAAATTAGCATTTATAACAGATTTTATCTGTTTGTTAATTTTGATGGTTCTCCGTGTTGTTTGGTTTCTAGTTTTCCTTTTCGTTTTGCTTGTTTTTATCCAGTTTGTTTCGTTCATATTTTCTTTCAGACAATGTGAGCGTGTTCCCTTCTAACTTTTTTTTTTTTTTTTTTTTTTGCGCTGAAGAAGAGAGGCGACTGTCCTTTCGCAATATCAGTTTTATTACAGTATTTTCACTGGCCTTATAAAACCCAATTCTTGATTTTCTTTTCTTTTACCTTTTTGTGATTGAAGGCCAATATGGTTACCGAAATTACCACCATACCTGCCAGATTACACTAAGAACGGGTCCATACCCTTTTCTAATATTGACACATTTTGAATGTTATAAGTTTTATAGATGTCAGTCAAACTATGGAAAAGAGCTGCAAGTCGAGTTCAATCATTCTAGTCAATAAGGTCACTTACAAATTATGATCTACTCAAGAGTCGTGCCACTTCAGAACAAATTTCTTTGACCTATTCCTGCACTAGTTTCGATAGAACAGATACAACTGAAGATAAGGGCTGCAAATTTATAAAATAAGCAGAAGATATGGAAACACAGCCCGTTAGAACTTTTATCAGAAAATTCGTCATGTTGACATAGCCTTGGAAATATTTTTTTTTTTGTTGTACTGTTTAAAGCAGTTCCTTCACTTCCATACTAAAGGTTTCGTATAACTTCTGTCACTTTCGAAAACTTCAGTGACATGCTATTACAAAAAAAAAAAAAAAAAAAAAAAAAAAAAAAAAAAAAAAAAAAACGTCAAAGGAAAATCTTCTGCATGCCCAGTGATGGGCAAAGACCTTGTTACTATTTTTGATTATTCTCTAACTTGTGGTTAATCAACCATAAAAAAAACAGTCGGTAAATCATCTACTGACGTAATACTCTTCCCAAATTAATTAGCGGATGAAACAAGCGTTAAGTCCGTTATTTCGCAACTCGAGTTTGAAAAGTTTCTGTGAAGATAAAATTTTAAAGAATCGGATAAAAGAGCATAATTTAAATTTTTTGCGTTTTCTTTAGATATCTTCAATGTCACGACTCTTCTCTTTTTAAGGATAAAGTGGCGGAGTAAAAGAAGAGCACACAGTGAACGACTCGAAAAGTAAAGGCCAAAAACTGACGATATCCCTTCTATTAGGTAAGTCAAAAGTAGTTGAAAGCAACAGAATGAAAAACATCGCCTAAAGTAATTCATTAGGTGTTTTGCAGTTTACAGCCTGTTGCTACCGGGAGCATATTTTTCAGTTTTTTCGGTCACTTGTAATTTGTATGCCATGTCGCATAATGCCTTTTGAGTTATCACAGAGGACCTTTGGATTGTGTCTTTGCCTTACATGACCTATAGCCGAGTGACTGGGGCGCTAGGTTTGAAGTCATTTGTCCGAAGGGCGAGGGTTCGATTCCTGGTGTGGCCGGTTACTTGGTTTTGGACGGGGTTCAGTGACGTGACTCTGTATCCTCATCCAGAGTCGATCCGGCTCTAAATGGATACCTGAAGAAATCTGGGGAAGGTAAGCAGGCAATGCCGTACCCAGGATTTTTTTCGGGGGGGGGGGGGGGTTACAAAGAAACCTCAAAAAACGCATACAAAATTTGTTTATATCCATTTTTGTTACGTTTTTACGAGTCAAACAAACATTCCCCCATCCCCCCTGGATACGGCTTTGTAAGCAGGAAGGGTGTGCGAAAGCAGAGGATGGCTGACCCCTAACTCCCATTGCACTTCCTGGCTGAAAGGCCCTGAAAGGGAGACCAGCACCACTGGTTTGGACTTTAAAGGTCTAGTAACAAATCCTTTACCCCTTTTTCTTACATGACCTATTTACCCATGACTTTACGTTCAGCATAACAAAAATAAATTTCACTATTTATCTTCTCATATTTTGTACATCAGAATGTTGGAGTCACGAAATTATAAATTCAGACTTCCAGCTCTCTCTCTTTTTTACTAGGTTGACTTCACAATAAACCTTCTCATTATTAAGAATGAGGAATTTCAGATTTTGATAAGTCAAAATTACAAATTTCATAGATACATTCTGAGACCACACTGGCTATATGTGGCGTTCGACAAAAAAACGAAGAAAAAATGCTTCCTCGCTTGCTTTCTTAATTATTTGTATTTCTTCATTTCATCTCATTCATATCTCTATCCTCCTACACGGCCAACATATTTCTTGTGAAGAAAACGGAAACATTCATAGGAATTCGACAAGTTAAAAGGATCCACTTTGTAAATATAATTAATTTCCATTTAGTATTCAAATGGTATTTTCACTTGGTTTTTCTATCCCAGGAAATACACTTTATTAATTATGAATTCGTGGTGCAACATTAAATGTGGCTCAGTATTCTTCAGTTTTATATTTCATTAAACTTAATTAAGATTCAGAACACGTTTCCTATGGGTTTTTTCTAACTGTAGACTTTTCTTTCCGGTATATACGTCTGGGACATTACGCTAACAATTCTTGGCTAATTGATCTTCCAAACGTCGCATAAAAATTTACTAAACAAGCTGGCAAAAATATCGTCTTCTGGGTCTTAGTCTAGGAATTATTACATAGTTTACAGTGCTCTCACTTCCAAAGTAGTGTTTGGCAGACCCCAGGAATACTATTGCTAATAATTTAGCCAGGTGCGTACTCAGGACTTTATTTCTGGGAGAGGAGTTGGCAAGTTTGAAGAAAGGACAGGTATATTATAAGGTATAACATGGGGAAAGCTGTAAATTTGAAAAACCCCATGCTTTCCCCTCCAAATATACTTGCATTCTCCTCTTAGGTAGTATGGTACAGTGTTCATAGTATGACTTTCGAATATAAGGGTTTCCGGCACTTGTGTGTTAAAGCGACCACACCAAAGACGTGAAGTTAGGTTAATCCTAATGAAATATACATAAATATGAGGAAAATATAATACTTTAGTGACAAAATTATGGAAACAACAACAGACAATTATGGAAAGCAGGCCACCCAGAACGCATTATATTAGATACCTAACCTAACCAACTCTATATTAGATATTTAACTAAAATATACCTGCATAGTACTTTAATCTCACTAAGACTAAGCTAATTATCTCCGAATGCAGACACAGAAACCGGTTTTAATCAGATGAAGAACTTGAGTGTGGTCGCTATAACACGTAAGTATAGTTTCCTTGTGTAAAGTTCTAACGTAAAATGATTTAACACTGAAATGCGTTAATTTCTATAAAGGCAATAGCATACTCTTTAATGTCAGATATAGATGAGATGATAGAATATAGATATTCTATGGCTGTAAGGGTCACCGTCTTCAGTAGCGTCGTTTGGAGGGGAGGAGGGGGGCCTTCCCCCCTCATTAATTTGCAGAAAAAACTATAATTCATTAGGCAACTTTTAAACTGTGCTCGTTTTAAGCTTCAAATTCGCTCTTTACTTCGACCAGATATTTTTTTAATTAATCCCAGCTCATTTTTTATATAAAAACTCGAAAATAATGGTCCATTGCACTTCCTCATTAATATTTATGCAAATATATCGCCTTTGAAGTCGTATCATCAAGGAAATAGGGCATCTACTTCTTATACAAGCTCAGCGTAACCAGGGAGAATTTTTCTCTTGCTGGCACGTCTAGTGCTTGAAATACATTATAGTGAGTAACAAGTTCGACTGTTTTCAATATCTGAATTAGACTACGGTATATTAATTTTGCGTTTTAGGCTAGATTAAGCGATTATTTGATACTTGGTCTTGGCTATCCCATGGGGCAGTGCCGAAGGAATTCAGACCTACAGAGGTCAAAGAACCTAAAATCTAGAGTATTGAATGGTACTACGATTTTGTTGCTATTGAAACTAGTTCCAGAGGTTCCAATCACGCGAGGGGGGGAGATTTGCCTCCTGGATTTCCCCCCATCTCTTGATTTCAAAATAAAGTTTTATTTAGTATTTTCATGGAAAAAAAGAAGAAAAATTTGCCTCCTCCTTAAATTTTTTATAAGTATAGAATTGAGGTGGTTGAGAAGGAAATAAGTTAAAAAATAATTCTTAGACCTACTTCATAATGTGTAGAATAATTGTAGTCGACAGATTTTGACTGCAGCTGCACTATAGTTTACCCCCCCCCCCTAGTATAAAAATATATAACTCAAATTATACGATTTCCCGTGTATTTTGCCATGCCTCACCCTTGTTTCAACCCGTGAAATTAAATAAAACAGATATTAAAGATGAATATTAATAAAAAAAGAAGGGTTTTTTTTTAACAAAAGTACACGTTGTGGGTGTCATATGGCACTTTATGATTACCTTATTAAGTTGAATTTATAAGAAGATTTGTTTATAAATGAGCCCATAATTAGCTCTCTATGATGTCCATGTGTCTGGCCCGGCCTTTCTATTCGAAAAATGTCACCCAAATTGCACTTTTAGAGTATGGTAGTTTATGACGGCTTTATCGAGTCTGATTTATAAAAAAGATATTAGAATTAGCCAAGTTTCAGTGCCGCGATAGCAACGTAGAAATAAAGGACATATCGCTGCTGCCCATGCAAAAAAATAAATTATTTCTTGTTGTTCAAGGAGGTGGGTTATAATTTTCCTGTATAAGGTTTCGACAATTGCAATTTAAAGGGTGTACTTTTGGATTTGCTAAAACGCTATTTTCAAATCACATGCAACTGAATGATACGATTTACGGGACTATTGGAATATCGCTTGGTTAAACTGTGAGATTTAATATCCAGTGATGCGCGCAGGAGTTGAAGGAAGTGGAAGGGATATACACACTTTAATATTAAAATAAAGTTGGCAAAAAAGACTGATCTTATACGAAATTCACCATCACTCACCCCAAAGCATTTTTACAGCACGCTACTGTCGTCTCCAGCAACTCATAGCTGACAATTTTAGTAAAAACTGAACGTCAGCATTTAATTTTAGTTGATATGTGTGCGTTGTTTATTTATGTATTTTATAAGGATTTTGAAATTAACCGAGTAACTTCATTGTAAAACAGTAACTTTTCTTTACTACCTCTTGAAGAGAAATGTACTATTGAAAACCTAGGGAAGGAAGAGGCCATCTTTACTTTTTTAACCGTTTGGTACCCTCCCCCTCCCCTACTCCCCATCAGGTGGAAGAGCACATGCACATGTGGTCCCAGAATCAGGACAGCTGGGCTGCAACATATTCAATAAAATTAATAGTTAAAAAAAAGCGCGTATGTAGGCTCAGCGATGTAAGATGACCAAACTTTCGGTTCCTTCACCAGCTCCGTTAAAAACTAGCTCTGTCCAGCTCTCAACTTTGAAGTGTTTTATTGGCTCATGTTTGTGATGACCCCTTTCAACAAAGAGACTTGATTTTCCCTTCGACTAACGGGAGAAAATTCAGAACAGATTGGTACAGCAAATTCCCTTGGTTAGAGTATAGCCCAGGAAATGATAAAGCGTATTGTTTTACCTGCCGTGCATTTTACTGTTATAGCAAAAAATATAAATCAGATGATGCTTATACAGTGAATGGGTTCTCTAATTTGAAAAAAGCCGTCTCGGCATTTGAAAGCCACCAGAAGTGTAACTCACACATGGATAATGCTGATAAACTTGTCTCTCTTAGAGAATCGAACAAAACTGGTTCTGTTGCTGAAAAAGTAAACATTAAATACTCCAAAGACGTGCAACAAAATCGATTGTATCTAAAATCCATATGCAAATCATTGATATTTTGTAATACACAAAGTATCGCATTATGAGCCCATGACGAAAATATAGATTCAAAAAACAGAGGGAACTTTTTGGAGCTAATGGAACTTTGCTCTAAGGACAGTGATGTGATTCAACAGCTCCTCATTGAACGTAAAAAGAATTTTCCATATTTTTCACCGACTATCCAGAATGAATTATTATCTAGTATCCGAGATCAAATAAAGCAACAAATAGCTAATTAAGTAAAAGAAACGAAAATATTAGCTATGGACGAAACTCAAGATATAGCAAAACATTAGCAAGTTGCAGTGGTCTTGAGATATGGTAATGAAAACTTAGAAGATCACGAATCGTTTGTTGAGTTTTTAAAAAAACGATGGAAAAACATTAGCCGCACTAATCAAAAAATGCATGTCTTTCAATAGACCTGGATATCAGAGCTTCAAAAATGAGGGACTTATAAAGGTGTGACAGCCAGAATACTTCAGGAGAGCCCAACTGCAATGTATATTCATTACTGAGCACACATACTGAATCTATGCATTGTCAGCTGCTTTAAGTCAGTGACTTCAATTAGAAATACGTTCTTTGTTCTTCAAAGTATCTGTATTTTCATTGAAAAGTGAACCAAACGCCACGCAGTTTTTGAAAGAATTCAGTAGAGTTCCCAGTCTTTCATGGGGAAACCATAACTTTAAAGTCACAAAGCGACACCTTTAAAGTCACTAAGTCACTGTCGCATTCAAGCAGTGCGTGCACTGCTGGACAATTTTGAAGAAACTCTTGCAGCTGAGAAATTTTAGAGACCGACCATGACGTTGGAGGACAAGCCAAGGCTTTGAAAAAAAATATGGAAGATTCTAGCTTTGTTTTTGACCTACTCCTTCTAAGAAGTTTTAATGCAACGCGGCATATTGTCGAAAACGTTACAGTCCACAAGTATAACTTATGAAGTGGTAAAAAGGGTCAAGATCAGTACTGTCGAAGCATTACAGTCCTTTCGATCAGAAGAGTTTTTTCCTCAGATTGTTCAATCAGAGCTCAGAATTAGCTACTAAATGTGATTTTATAGGTCCTAAATTGCCCCGGAAACGTAAAGTTACAGTGAAATTAGGTGGGGGTACAATAGTTCTAATGAAACAGCGCAAGAGTTTTTCAAAAATAAAGTGTTGTATCCTGTTATTGATGTTCTAACTACAGAAATTGAAAGTAGGCTAGAAGAGAACAGTTTGGACGTTTGGAACAACTTAAGCGCAATGCTAGGTGTAAACGAAATGAACAAAGACGCTGTAAGCTTTGTGTGTGAATACTATAAGCTCGATTTTGAACACTGCATGACTGAGCTACAGTGTTTTTACGGAGTTGTGGATATAAAAAACAAAAACATTCCAGAAAGAATATCTGTTTTTGCTGGAAAGCGCTTGAAATGTGTGTTTCCTCTGATATTTAATCTATTTAAACTATACTTCACTATTCCTATAAATTCCGCGTCGTGTGAAAGATATTTTTCTTGCCTTCGATGGTTGAATCCGTACTGCCGCAACACAACGGGACAAGAAGGATTATCTTCACTTGCACTGTTGGCAATTGAAAGAGAAGTGCAGATTGACCATGATAAAGTGATAAAGGAATTTAATATAGAAAAATATAGCCGACTGCAATTTTCGTAACAAGTCTGTGTAATACAGAGCCAAAACATTGATTTTTTTTAATTACAGGATTAAGTGTGTATTGTAGGTTTATTTTATATGTAAATTCGTCAAATTTTGAAATATCATAAGATTCATGTTACAAAATGATATTAGATTTGCAATTATATGCAATAAAACTTGGAATTATCCTGTATTTGTGCTTTTGCTTTATGTGGCCCATTTATTTCAATGCTATTTATTAATATAAAGCAGTGAACCTACAATCAAATCAATTTAATAAAAATTCACAATAATACTTCACTGAATCACGCATAGTAAAAGTTTAGCACAATAAATTTAATCTTACAGAGTCAAAATCTTTTCAAAATTGCGTACGACTGAATAGCAGGATACACGGGGCTGTTAGAATGGTGCTTGGTTCAACTATAAGATTGAGCATACTCTGCTGGGAAGCGAGGTTGGGGTGGTAGAGGGGGGATAGGTTTTTCAACATTAGTGACGAAGCCTGCTGAAAAAGCCGAATGTATATGAAATTCACCTTAGCCCACGCAAAAGTTTTGTTTTTTAAAATATACTACTATCGCCTGCAGCAACTCATTGCTGATAATTTTAGTATAAGCTTGATCACCATACTACTGAATTCTATGGTTATTTAATGTGTTTTTATTGTTTTTTATTTTTTGTGCACTATTTTGAATTTTAACCTCGTAGTTTATTCGGAAAATGGTAACTTTTCTTCCGTCGCGCTGGAATAAAATTGTTGACCCCCCCCCAGTAAAAGTACTGGAACTACGCTCCGGACCATCTTCACTCTGGATATAATTTTTCGCTGTTTGAAGAGACTTTTTTCGATGTCAATTTGGAAAATAAATGCAACGTAACCCTGTGATATGTTATAAGTGTCTGTATAGCGTTCCCAGAGCCTATAAAATACATCCTCTTCCACTAAACATAAGTTCTCATTTCGATCTAAACCAACACTATAGATTTGATTATCAGGCTTGTGGGCAATAATGTGTGTGCTTATTCAGACTATTTACAGTGATTGCAGTATTGTGTGTGTTTTTTTGTTTTGTCTTTTTCCCTATATGTTGCGTTTAATTTAAATCAACTTCTTTTTGTTTCACGTTGATAAAGGCTCCCGGACGTGAAGTCGAAATATTCAGATTTTTATTAGTTAAAGTTTTTTTTCTTCCATTGTTTTATTTAAATTATACCCATTTTTTCTCTCTTAAATTCTGTAAATGGAAAAGCCGCGAGGTCTAAGAAATTATTCAAGAATATATACAGCGTAGGGGCCGCTCTACTCAGTCAGTATTTTTATATTAGTCGCTAATTTAGCCCCTAGGGATTGTAAAAGGTTTTTTTTACATAAAAACTATCTAATCAAGAGAAATAAGACTAACTTACGTGTATCCAGGTCCAAGCATATCCGGACATAAGTATGAAGTTCAATATTCACTATTAGCTCCACATATTGCATTGACATGTTCAAAGAACGACAAGGCTGCAAAACAAAAGAAAGTATATAGTAGGCCTGACAGTCAGTTTTCAACATTAACTGAGTTGAAAATGTTCAACTTCCAAAAGGCTTGCCCAAATGTCACTTAAGAATTACTAAAATTTCTTATTTCATTATTACAGAATGATTAAATCTAGACATGGAAAAAAAGGTAATTTCTATTTGCTTTGGAAAAAGATAATTTCTAATTACTTTTGAAAAAAGAACATATTATGAATCTCTAAAGTTTAAAAACTACACAACTCTCATCCATAAGCCACTGAGAGGTTAATCCTTTATCTTGAGTACTCAACGTTGTTTGTTATACAATGTGGTATACTCAGTAGCAAGGAGACTGGCCAACGTTCGTCTGAATTTTTAATTATTGTTTTAGTGTTTTAGTTAATTTCTATATGTTTTTTTCAATTTCTTTTTTCTATAGATTTGCTTCATCTGTTTTTATTTTTATAGCGGGAAATAAACTATATAGTTACATCCATACTGTGTAAACCTGTTAATATTTTTTTTCTTTTTAATGCCATAAATAAAACAGGGAATTATGAACGTATATTGACACTTATTAGACATAAATTAAAAATAATAACTCGGGAAACCAGGAAAACCAACATGATAATAAAAATAAAACACGTTGTCTGTCAACTATTTAATAATGACTTTGATTTTTTTAGCATTTTATGGAAGTTTTTTTTTTTTTTTTAACAATAGTTAAATTTTGTTTTGAAAAAAACAAACAACTATGTTTTATTCTCTGTTTAACCCACGTATTATTATTATTCTAATTCCTCTAACATTTATCTGCAGTTATAACAAAGTTTAACTATTTATTTCTGTTTCATGAATTTGCCCCTTCCCCCCAAACACGAGCTTGATTTCAGAGTGCATTAACATTGAAAAAGGAAATCAAAGGCCAAATATGTCATTTTTATTTTCTTTTTCATATGTGAGTTGTATGTTTCACCGTCGTGCAAAAAGTGGGGTAGCAAAGTAGCAATGCTACCTGGCAGTTTTCAAATTTGTTTGGCAAATTTTGTCTGAAGGCACCATTTTTACATATAAAAATACTTTTTACTAAAAGAAAAGCTGTCAAAACACAAGTTGTGCTGCTAAAGTATCAGCAGCTTTTGGAATTCTGTCGAATTCTGCTACAGGCAGCTTTGGAACTTTTTCCATACCTGATGTTTCCCATTGAGAACCTTTCAAAATTCTACTCCACAGATTGGAATTCAATCTTATCAGCAAGTAGGATAAACTGCGGTGGGATGAAAAATGTACCCAGTTTCTCCAGACCTGGCATGACAGGGGGAAGTACATAAAATAGAAAAGTAGCATTAGGGAGAGCGGCTATGAAAAACAAAATTATCTCTGAGGCCCTGATTCTGACTTAGCAATCCTCCAATTAACCTCATTTGGATTTGTCTGTTCAGACCTAAGTCGGGGATATGTCACTTAGTTTACAAAAAAAGAAGTTTTTGAGAAAAAGCCTTATCATGTCCATAAACTGTAATAGGCGCAAAAGATAATATCCTTGAAAATCATCTCTTCAGAGTGGAAGTGTTTCACGGGGCATATTCTATCCCCTGTCTGCTAATTACTGACCCATCGCTTGTACAAAACTAAAACATCTTCTCAGCAAAAAATATCAAAATGACACGGAAAATGAAAAACTAGTACGTTTCGAACAAGGTACGTGTAACAAGGCAAGTTTCGCAAAAAGGTACGAACAACTAGTACTAGTTTCGAACTAGTACGTTTCGAAAATTCATATGAAGAGGAGACATCCCAGATGTCACTGTTATGTTACAATAATAAATGAATCCCTCTTAAAAGGTCCACGTGTAACTTAGCCCCGTTCAACTTAACCCCCATTTAACTCAACACCCATGCAACTTATTTAACCCCCGTTCATTTCAACTCCATGCAACTCAACACCCAATTTAACCTAGCTTAACCTGTTGCAGGGATTGGATTCAACTGGGTTGATAATGGAGGTTAGGTTGCACGAAGTTCGACTTAGATAGGGTTGGGTTAAACGGCGGTTGAGAGAACTGAGTTGAACGAGGGCTAAGTCAAATGGGCTGAGTCGAACGGGGTTGAGTTACATGAGAAACCCTTCAACAAACGAACGAACACATGTACATGATATTGGACTACATGTTGGAGCAAAGAGCAGCTGAGTCAACGGGGCCTAATTTTTCTTTCATTGTATCCCAATCAGACAAAAATAATAATAAATCAACTACGATGTTTTAGCCGAGCAAATCTAATTGTCGAAGGACTTTATAAAATAAAAACAAAGTTTTATTAAAACAAAGATCAAGGGATAAAGACATACAAATTTTGTTTTCTGCTTGAGCAAAATCAGACAAAAAAATAAAAATTTCGTTTATAATTTATTCGTGTGAATCCTTAGCTTTAGTACTGAAAATCGGGTTTCCAATCAAGGACAGACTTTTTTTCGCTAAACGTGACCAAGCTACTGCACACCTTAAAAACAAACGATTGCTGCCAAAGGTGTAAAACAGAAAATCTAAAAAGGTAAAAACATCATTTTTTTGCCTCTTGCAATTCAATTTAGCACTTACGTCTATAACTTCGCACATATGACCACTTTTCGTGCTTAACCAATAGATGAAGAATAAAATGGCCAGTGTACAATTCATTCCGTTAGCAGCGATAGTAAAAGTGATGACACCGCAAGAAACACATTGAAAAATAATCCTGCATTTGCAAAAATGCACACCACAGATGAAACACTCAATGTCAAATTTAGTCATGTATGCAATAACATGATTTTATGAGGGGGGGACGCGTAAAAAACAGGTGAATTTGTAAATGTATACATCCCTGAAGAAACATGCTCAATCTCAATTTAGTCGCGCATGCAAGAGTTGAATTTCGGGGGAAAGGGCGGAAGACACGTTTAAAAAAAAAAGACAATAGAAAAACTATAAGAAATAGGTTACATAGAAAGTACGGGCAAACACGTACAAATCTTGTAATTTCAAGGGGAAGGCGCTCAGTGGACAACCAAATCGTCTCCACGTAATGTCGAATATCACCTAAGCTTTCTTTTACAGTAGGGTCTTTTTCGTCCACAGTTTGAGTTGCAGGATTCAGCGTCGCCAATTCACGAAAATGTTGGAGGACGGGGGTGTACTTTTTCAAAACCTAGGAGAGGTAATTTAGCATTTTTTCCATGGTATCCGATTCGATTGTTTTTAAAATGCATTTTTCACAAACTAGGACAAAAATCTAGGCGGGGAGTGGGGGCAATTTACAGTATACACAATTGTAAGAAATACTTAGGAAGTACGGGAAAACCGTACAAATCTTGAAAGTTCAGAAGACGACACAGGCAAAAGGGACAACCCAACCGTGCCCACGTAAGGTCTAATTTCACCTAAGCCCTCTGTTACAGTAGTGTCTTTTCGTCCACACTTCAAACTAAAGGTTGCAGCGTCACCAATTCACGAAAATTGGGGGGGGGGTATACTTTTCCAAAATCTAGGAGAAGCAATTTTACCATTTTCGATTTTTTCAACGAAAATACCAAAAGTATTTTCCACAAACTAGGGGCAAAAAATTGACGAAGGGGGTCAATTTACCTCCTGCCCCACCCCAAAACCCCCAATTAGTGCCCCTGACTGGTTGTGCTTATAAACTATCCATGGTGTACTTTGCGTATAATAGGGAACTCCGCACATTTAGTTATCAACAGCTTTTGGCACCTTTTAACAAAACTAACTTCAGTTTTATCAAAACTAAACCAACAATTAAAAATGTTCTTAAAATTTCATTGAATTCATAACAGTGAAGAGCGTTGAAAATAGGCTTCCCTGACAGTGTAGAAAAGGAATACATCCATAAAGAGAAGAATGGATACGAGGACTCCCATAAGATCTGAAGTACCCTTAAAATAGTGTTGGTGAGAAAGATGTATTTTCTTTCATTAATCAAGTTACACAGTGTACTTACTATGTGAGGCTAGCCATTCATTGAGGTCAAGTCCTTCAGGTAATTCAACTATTTGTCTTAAATCTGATTCTGATAAATGTAAATCTAAAGTTGGTTCTGAAAGGTACAATTTAGGTTCGTCTGAGCAGCTAGGATCTTTCTCTTTCCGTCTTGCTTTCCTGTAAATCAAACAAAGGTGATTAGAAACCAGGAAACAACAATCGCACCCTAAAATTGATTTAGTGAAAATTTACACCCATGAAAAGCTTGCCTAAAAATATATCTTTAATGATAAATAGGACTTGTGTCACTTTTTAAGGAGAGCCACCATCTTTATGAAAGTTCTGTATTCTGTTTTTTTTTCTTCTTCTTGCTAAGAAGGTTTATTCAATATGTGGGTGAAATACAGCGATAAAAAGGTTGCATTTTCACTTTCTAGAAAAACTCATTACCTGTTTGTAGATTTGAAATGTATTCATTGCTTCTACGATTTAGCGAATAGCTTTGCACGTGTAGATCTTTTTAAACTTAAGGTAAGTTCATGAGAAGCAGCAATTAATTGTCGAACGGTCGTAAAGTAATATGCCACCTGAATACCTTTTCTTTACTGGACAGGGTTGCCGCCATATCAAAAAATTTCGTAACGTCCAACTCTTAAAAACGTAACTTTTTCGTAACTTTTGATAGAAAGTCTCTTTTCAAGGCAGGGTGCCTTAATTTCGCTATCAAGAGCGGTACTTAAAAGGGGGAGGGGACATTTGTTGCCTGTATAATTTGAAAAATTTTTACATACTCTCATTAAAAATCCTCCCTCTAACTTTTAAAAGGTGCCTAAAAAGTATACAATAATAACAATTCATGCTTCTTTACCTTCAGGAAATTCCTATTTATTGAACTGTAAGTGCTGCTTCCAGTTTACCTGCACAACAGAAACACCCCCCCCCCCGATGCGTGTATAAAACCCCAGACTACTATTTTGCTTATCTTGTTGTTGTTTTTAATTGCCATGATTGGTGTTTTAAACCAAAAGTTGATGAGTAATACGTCAAAAATAAAAGGCAAATCAATAAACACAGGACACTTTAGAGTTTTGAAGAAAAGAAGAAAACCAACTAGACTTTTTTTATTTTTAAATTTCAATAAAAACGATCTTAATAAATCTAGCTTCTTAAAAAGACCCAAAAAATCATTTTAATCGCTCCGTTCCCGTCTAATATTTTAGATTGGCTCAGTCTCAGTCTCACCTCCTCTAGCTTTAAATTTGCATCGTTCCAACCTGAAGATTTAAGCCATTCCGAGTGACTGAGATTTTGTTTTGTTTTTATTATATCGAACAAAAAATATTTCAATCGTTGTCTTCAGTTCCTATACGAAACAACAGTTATTTTGCATAATATGATTTTTTCCGTTTGTAATTTGAATCGTAACTCCCAAACAAAAGAAAGTCAGAAATGAAAGTTACCCTAAAGCTGTTTTGATGGGTCTCACAAGTCCAGGTACACACAAAGAATTTTTAGGGGAAGAGGTCAAACAATAAAAAAGAAATTAAACTCATTTTCAAAATGAACTAAAAAGTAGAGAATTATTTTTTTTTCTCAAGAATCTATGGTTATAAGCGAACATGAGGGGCACAAAAAGCATTGGGTTTTACATAGCATAAACACCAAACTTATCTAGACTTTAAATGCATAAACGGAAAAAGTCGATGAGTTGAGGAAAACAAATAAAAAAGATCAAATTATGCAAAAACGAATCGATTTTGCATACCCAAATTTTCACTTATATTTAATATTTTTAAATTTTTAATTTTCCAATTTGAAAAAATAATATCTCATCCAAGATTACAACCTAAGTTAAAACAGCCTCGAGATGTGCTCTTACCGTTGTGCTATACTGATAAAAGTGGGAAGTAACTGAACATTCGGAATTGGTTGAAAAATAGTTCACAAATTAAAAATAAAATTGTGTGACAAAGAAATAAAAGGAAGATGGAACAAAAAGATCAGTGAGTTAATAAAAATGAACTGGGAATGATTTAATTAAAATTAAGGGGGATAATAAAAAGCCTATAATTTAATAAAGAAATGCCGAGAAATTTACGTTTTCAGGGTGTTGGGGCCCCAGTCCAGTCTGCGTGGTCCCTATGAATAAGTTTTTAAGTAAACTGTAAGCCTACCCTATACAGATAGGCTACAAGACTGTTATCTTTTTTCATAAATGGGCATTAGTCTAGTTGTCGTTTTCTAAAGCCAAATATTTAGTGATTGTCCTTTTCTGAAGAAAACATGTTAAACACACAAGCTGTACCATTAAATTATTAATATTATACTATTTCCAAATATCATGCCCTCTTTTCTGAAAATACACCCACCCCCCTGATGGTCCGGGATATAGACCTAGGAATATATTAAAAAAATCAACCAATAAAATTCTTACTTTACAATATGAAAGAACACGAAAGAATGTAACAAGAAAGAATGTCCTCACAAGATTTGACACAACGATTAAATGTATTTATACAGTTATATATGTGACCGCAGATGGGGAGGGGGGTATAATGTCAAAAAAGTGACCATGATATTTGGAAAAAGTTTTAGCATAAAATCGAAAATTCCGGCTCAAGTGACCCCCCCCCCCCTCAATGCTTAGATATAGCCAAAAAATGGCTCATTTTTACAATTTAATATATTTTGTCAATACCAGCTGTTCATAATCCCATATAAAAAGACCAGCTTTTTTATATAAACAGATATTATGTCAAACAAATCAGAAGGGGGGGGGGTGAGGCTGTTACGGAATGAATAATCCATATATCATCGGTACTAGTCAATTAGCTGATACACACGCAAGATAAATGCTAAAGGAAACTAGTCAGACGCGTATCAGTCAGTAGAGAATTGGATCGGAAAGTGTGGTTTGTCATTGCGTTTAAAATATTTAAACTATTGTTTTTTGGGGTTTATGGGGGGGGAATTACCTAGATTAGGTTACGGATTCAAAATATGATTGGCTTTACCCCCCCCCCCCGTAATGTGCAAATATATAGCCCAAATTTGGTTCTAAATTTTTATATTTTCATCATATTTTGTTTTATTTCATTAGCATTAACTAATGAAACTAGCTCCTTCTCCATATAATTTTAGTATGACTGTTGAAGGAACAAGATTCAAAGTCAACTGATGAAATTGAAAGTACGTGAAGTGACTAACTGACTATTGTCATTTGTCACTAAACAAATGATAAGTGTATGCTCATGAAAGAGAATGTTATCTTAACTTACTATGCGAGTAAGCGAAGTGGGTATTGTCTCATCCTTAGAACTGAGTGATTGTTTGATAAGATTAAATGACCGCGATGTGGAAAAATGTCGATACTCATGTCAGTGTAATTAGAATGGGAATAGCGGATTTTTTCTGCGAAGTGGGTATTGTCTCATCCTAATAACTGAGTGATTGTTTGATAAGATTAAATGACCGCGATGTGGAAAAATGTCGATACTCATGTCAGTGTAATTAGAATGGGAATAGCGGATTTTTTCACTTAACGGGAGAAAAAATAGATTACTCTGAAAATGTGAAACTTCTTTATTATTCAAAAGCGTAACTCAATTGTAACATAAATTCAAAAACGTAACAAAAATGTAACGTTTTCGGGACCGTAACGTAAAACGTACCGTTTTATTTAAAACGTACCAAAAATGGTACGAACGTAACCTTGGTGGCGACCCTGTTAGTGGACCCTCGAAACGGGTATTTTATCTTTAAATATATATTTTCAACAGTTCTGCTGAAGCAAATGGAGAGTAGCTTCGCGGAACTGGTATGGTAACGTCGACTCTTGAATATGGAGAGGAAACGTCTGAAACGGAAATGTTTTGAAGCAGATATGAATGCACACTTTTGAAAACCCAAATTCAATTTTACCTTAAGTGTTTTTGAAGTAAGGCATGCGTAATTGAACCTGAGCTTATGCTATTACCTACAACATGAATCGAGGCCGGAAAATAGATGCATTATTTTTTGTTTTTAGTATATATAATATAGTGTCTTTGTATGAAACTGTTAGCGATTGTGAATTTTGACAGTGAAAATCACATGTTTAACTGACTTCTGGCAATGATCAAATCCTATTTTAGTTCATTGCATATATTCAATGGGGGAGCCAAAAACAGTAGACTTTTTGGAAAAATGAGTTATTTACCGCGTAAGTCATTCATTCCTTAACCACAAAATAAACAAAAACACGTTAGACACGTACAAAGGTACTGGGCACGCCAGTATGTAAGCAAAAGTTTATAGGTACTAGGAGTATTTTCACCAAGTCAGGACTTTAGGTTTGTCAACCAAGTTTCCAAGGGATCATAAATCCTTGTACGATTCCAGCACAGCTTAAGTATATGCAGTCATATACTAGGTATATAGTCATGCACGATCCTATCTTCTCTATTGAAAAGTTTTGGGACATATGATGTGCCGCCTAATTTTTTCTTGGCTCCTCCTTCGCGCGTGCGCGAATGAGGAGCCTCCTTCACGAATTTTTAGCGATGGCTGTAGTCATACATGCCGCGAGATTGTAGGACACCTGTAATTCACTCCATTGACCTTGTTCGTTTGTGGCGCTGTGATTGTACCCCATTGTTGAACAAACGTATATGACTATCTATCTATCTATCTATCTCATCTATCTATCTATCTATCTATCTATCTATCTATCTATCTATCTATCTATCTATCTATCTATCTATCTATCTATCTACTCTCTCTCTCTCTCTCTCTCTCTCTCTCTCTCTCTCTCTCTCTCTCTCTCTCTCTCTCTCTCTCTCTCTCTCTCTCTCTCTCTCTCTCTCTCTCTCTCTCTCTCTCTATATATATATATATATATATATATATATATATATATATATATATATATATATATATATATATATATATATATATATATATATATATATATATACTGTGGATTGCAGTCTAGGCACAACGTGGATATTATTTCTGTAACTTTAGCATGAGAGCGGAGGCGTAGGAGAGGGGACGGGCACAACACATGCATGCCTTTTTGTAGATTTAAAATTCTTGTATGATTCCAGTTTTGATGAGGTGTAATATACCCACCTTTCCTACTAAAATTCACCTGTGAAGAATGGGTATTTGTATAATTCGGAGCCATTGCCCTTGGGGCTGCATGCGGTCAGGTGTTTAAGACTATCCATTTTAGATGAAACGGCCGGGGGAAAAATATAACAAAGCCACGAGATACGGGAGAAGTATTGCTCTTTACAAAGTCAGCACGCACTACTGCGCTGTCAATGACCAAGGGAAAATACTTTCAAAATTCCTTCCGGAGGCAGGAAGACGAGAAAAACTGAAAAATTGCTAGGGAAAACTGATATGGGTAGGAACAGGAAGCGCTGTATTTAGTTTGCTTGAACAATCTATTTTCTTTGCTAATAATCGCCAGGTACGCGCTCAAGACACAAATCTATATCAGCAGTAAGAGCGATTGGGGGAGGGGGTATGAAAAACAGTAAAAAGGTGAACTGTACGAAAAGTTATATTGTAGTATGATAATATAGAAAACAGAATGGTTACAAGTCACGAGACTTTTGGGGACCAAGATCTAGAGGTATTGTAGTGTATCATATGTATTGTATACACACTACATAAACGTGTTCAATGCACACTCTCAGCAATTTTCCTGAGGGGAATACACATTTTTGTATTCAAGTTCAGTGCATATTTTTCAAAGTAGTTTCACAATTCAGTCCTGAAACAATTAAATACTTAAGGAGAAAGGAGACTGATACCCATAGTTCCGAATTATTAAGCCCTAGTTATTTATACATTTGTTTGCGAGGTTAGGCAAAAGTCAGAAAGGAAAAAATCAACAGCCAGAACTGAAATACAACAGCCAGGTCTGGCCTGGCCTGCAATACATCAAATATTGCAATATAGGCTACTCAACAACCCTGTCAGGATAGGCTACCTCGCAATAACATGTTGACAAACAACCAAAATCCCAACTGTCCAAACACATTTTGCTTTGTCAAGAGAGTTTAGAGAAACCAATTTAGGATGCAAGGGAGCAAAATAGGTTACTTCTGGCCGAGTATAGCTCATATTATCATTGAGCATATTATCGATCTTGTAGAGTAAAATCTTGTTTTTTATACATACAGTAAAAAATTTGTTTTTTATACGTATACACAAGTGAAGGGGGAAAAACTTGGGGTAAGTTACGCTGGATGTCCTATTCTGTTCAAATACCTGAAGCCAGAGTATCTCTCATAATAAAAAAAAGAACTGTACTACCAAACAACAGTATTCTGGTAAAACACATCTTTTAACTTTTGCACCCTAACCCCCCCCCCCCACATCTTCACCCCTTACCCCCTCCTCAAAGGAAATTTATAAGAGCACCACAATTAGGTAACTTGAATTTAATTTCTAAAATTAGTTTTAATCTGACTTGCTCATAAACTGAGTCGTAAAACACAATTTAAAAGTTTTAATCAGTATTTGGTACAAAATCTTGATGACTATAATATCTAATTTTGTCTCTGACGTCGTCCCATGAAAGAAAATTTTCTCTATTTGCCCCTTCCTTAGAATAGCTTCTACATTTATCTGAAGGCACAATGAGAGTTAGGATGCTTTAGTATTAAAACGCACACTTTGAGGCAGCCGCCCCCTTCCCTCACCACAATACAATCAGAGAAGTTTCATGCTCTCATCTACAAAAATTAGGAACTTTGCATTTTTGCCAAAGAAAGACCCCGGGTGTTTTTTTTTTCAGGGATGATCGTATCAAACTAAGAATCCTAGAATATTAGAAGGGGACTCATTCTAGCAAAAATTAAAAATTGTAGTGCCCTTTTAAATGACCAAACAGATTGGAGGGTAATTAGCCACCTTCCCATGCCCCCTTTTCCCAAAGACAACCAATTAAAATTTTAAGATAGCCACTTGGTTCAACATAACTGTAAGGTCAGGTGCAAAAATATGTCACTGGGGATAACATGAACCCCCCGCGGCCCATAGGGAACTGGCTGTAATTTTTGCAATTTGTCGATTGTTTACATATAGTATTTTTAATCGGGAAACACGGACATTTTTTGCCGGGGACTTTTATGCAAGGAGGAGGGATTTCCACGAGGAGGATTTTCAGTGGGGAGTAATTTTGGATGAGTGGAAGCGGTTGTTCTCCAGAAATATTCGCCTTATTTTTTCTAATATTTTCATTCATCTTGTAAAAACCCAATTCTTGACTTTCTTTTCTAGGGTTTTTCTTTTTCTTTTTTTTTTTACTATAAATATCGCTCGCTTTTTTGGAATAAGGAGTTCTATCCATTTTGAATTTGCTTGGTTCTGACTATTTAATTATTATTATTACTTTGATGTTTTGTTTTTGGGTCTTTTTCTCGGGTCTTCATTTTTCTCTTGTTGTCCCATTGCTGGTTAAAGAAACTGAATTTTTGTTGGTTTGTTTATTGTCGGGTGGGATGTGTGCTGTGGTGTGGTGAGTAATTATTATTATGTCTTTTTTTTTCCTTTTCTTCTTATTTTAAGTAAACATCCATATATTTCGTTAATTATTACTTTAGTTGTTTTATTTGTGCAAAACAAGCTTGTCTCTCTGCCAGATATTGGTATACTTTGTATGTTATGTATATATGGTTGGAAAATAAATGAACCTGAATCTGACTTATAAATTGACTATGTTATTCATTTTACCTGTCGTTGGCTTTATCCAAACTGCTAACTTTTTTAATTCTTCCAATTTAAGTTTTTATTTCTTTTCAATTTCAACTGTGTTTGTTTTTGTCCTTTTTATCTGGTTTTTAACTTCCAATTTTTATGTGGTTTGTTTGGCTCGCATTTTTGATCAGAAGATGTGATGAACTTAAATTCCATTCATTTTTTTTCTTCAATTTTGTTACTGAAAAAGGCATGTTAAATTTCATTAAAAAGGCAGACATATGGTCCTTTTGTTACCCCTTAGGACATCTGATCGACATTTCGATGTGCCATTTCTTACTTTCTCTGTGGCTGCTCAGCTTTGTAAGTGGGGGAACTTTCTGGGCGAGGAGGAATTTCAGGGGGGCACCTGGCACCACCTAAAGGTGCTAGATATCATGTTTCTACTACCGTTCCAAAACTAAAACTTTTAAAGGCGATTTTCTCGGAATCATCTGATTTCAGATTCTACAAGTTTTGACCCCAAAGAACCCTGACTCCACACAGGAAATGTGGGATTTCTTTCCTTGATATTGACGCAAAGACCCACCAGAAAAACTGAAAAGATGCAGCAAAAAAAATACTCAGTCCTCGAAAATGCTCTTTAACCCTTGCCATCGCAAAGTGGATACCTGTATATTGCCTTCCCGTGTTTACCTCAACCTATTTAAGGGAGGATATGTTTTTCTAATTTTTAGCGTGGGTTGGATACGATCACTTTCCAATATTATGTCTTATACAGGACTTTTATTGTTTGCAGTAAGTTTTGACTTTCTTGCGCAAAATCTATATGCCTTTGAGTTGTATAAAAATTTATATCAATTCCAATTAAGACAACAACATATTTAAAATTCAGAATTAGGTAGTAAACATGTCCTCATTCTTCAAAAGCGGGAAAAAGAGGGAAGCTACAAACCCAGTTAAGATCTAGTAAAGCATAAAGACTCTACATGAGACCAAGTACCACATCTTGACCTACTTAAAAAGCAAATTCATCAAGATAGTAAATGTTGCGTGACAAGCATTAAAATAAAGCCTGTCAAAAACCAAAAACACTGTTCTATCAGCAGATTAATTGCAATAATTATATATAATGCATATGTTACATATAAGTGGTCAAGACATGATCTTAAAGAATTATTTCTTTCATGTTTTACAAAAAGATGAATTTTGCCTGAAATCACGGGAAGTTTAAAAGCTTTTTAAATTTGGCTAACTATATCTGGGTTGAATCCGGTTTGGCTAATTTAAATTGAAAAAAAAAACATCAGAGCCTTGGAACATTTTGATGTAGGACGATTTAAGCTGCCATCTTCTCCCAGTTACCCTATGAATGCCAGCATCCTGTGTGCTTTATTGGAAATCAAACTGACTTTTCCAGAAATTGTTAACTGACGTTTTAAAAAATTTATTCGGGTATCATTTTCCTACAATTTACAAGCAACATGGTAGAAATAAGAAAAATGGTGCAAAAAACTGTCAACATTTTGAACATTTTAAGATTTCTTAACACAAAACAATTGAAGTGTGTCTATACTGCTTAAAGTACAAAGTCAAATTGATCCTGCCGGGAATGAGACTGATTCGTCATTTGAGGCTACAAATTTCTTTCTCCGCTAAATCCTTCGATTCTCTGTGAAATTAGATAAAAAAATTGAAGCTTTTATTGAAGAGTAGAGGGTGATATCAAAGAGTTCGTGGTAACGAACTGTAAGTACGGAGCGACCCGGCTCAATGGTAACCGAAACTCTAAAAAACGGAATTATGATACCAATAGATACATATAACGAATCAAATTCTAATTCTGACTTCAAATATATAAGTTTCATCAAGGTTAATCTTACCTATCAAAAGTTACACGCCTGAGAATATTTGGCTGATTTTCAAAAAAAGGGGAAAAGACCCCTTAAAAGTTATTGAACCTTAATGAAAATCACACCATCATAGTCAGCGTATCAGAGAACCCTACTGGAGAGGTTTCAAGCTCCTGTCTACAAAAATGTGGAATTTTTCATTTTTTGCCAGAAGTAAGATCACAGATGCGTGTTTATTTATTTTTTTTTCCATGGGTGATCGTTTTGACCGAGTGGTCCTAGAATATCGTGGTAGGACTCACTCGAAAGGAAATTAAAAGTTATAGTTCCCTTTTTACGTGACCAAAAGAAATGGACGGCAACTAGGCCCCCTCCCACGCTCATTTTTTCCCAAAGTCACCCTATCAAAATTTTGGGAGATCCATTATGTTCACCATGGTCGAAAATATGATAGCAATGTCTTTTAGGATGACTTAATCCCTCGAAGCCCGCGGGGGGAGGGCTGAAAGTTAGGAACTTTACCCAGTGTTAACATATAGTATTGGTTATTGGGAAGTATACAGACGTTTTCAGGGGGGATTTTTTCTGGTAGTGGGGGGTGGGGGTGGGTCGGGGGTTATATGGGAGGATCTTTTCCTGAAGGAAGTTTTCATGTGGGAAGGGACATTGCTATGAAGGGGGCGCCGGATTTCGCATCATTATTTTTTTTAAAAATCAGAAATTAAATTTATAAAACAAGTTTTTCAACTGAAAGTAAGGAGCAACATCAAAACTTAAAAAAAAACAAAAAAATATTAGCTATATGATTGGGTTTACCTTCTAGTCAATGCCTCGCTCTTTAAGCCAAAGATTTTTTAGTACTTTTAAAAGATATATTTATTCTAAAGAACAGACTTGGAGATTAAGCGGTCCTCTTAAAAAATCGGTGCGAAATTCAAACCTTGGAGTAACGAGCGGTGTGCTGAATAGGTTGCAAACCCCCTCATGTATGTATTACATACCTATTATAGTTTAAGGTCGATACACCCGTTAACTCTTAAGCTACGCGTATTTGTTACTAATAAAAACGGTGGTAAATAAAATTCGACAAGTTTCGAGAAAGCCATTTAGCCAAATAAAATTAAAATTAATGTGCAAATTTCGTTTTAATTATTCATGCACGGTGAGCCAAAATCAAAACCTGCATTAATTAAAAAACGTTCACAAATGAAATAAAAAAAACAAGTTTTTTTTAACTGAAAGTAAGGAACGACGTTAAAACTTAAAACGAACAGAAATTATTCCGTATATAAAAGGGGCTGCCCCATCCTCAACGCCTCGCTCTTTAAGCTAAAGTTTGACTTTCTCACAACTCAATTTTTTTTAAACAATACAATTTTGTTTTAATTGCAAATTTTTCAATTAACTTTAACGAAATTCACACCATCAGATTCAGCTTATCAACGAACATTATTAAAGAAGCTTCAAACTCTTATCTGCAAAAATGTGGAATTTTGCATTTTTAATTAACTTTAACGAAAATTAAACCATCACATTCAGCTTATCAGAGAACCCTATGAAGGATGTTTCACGCTTCTATCTGCAAAAAAATAGAAATTTGCATTTTTTGCTCTAATAAAGATCACGATTCGTACCCTCCAAAAAATGAGGGCAACTAGGCCCCCTCCCACGCTCATTATTTTCTCAAAGTCACCCAATCAAAATTTTGAGATAGCCATTTTGTTCAGAATAGTCAAAAACTTAATGAATATGTCTTTTAAGATGATTTAAACCCCCACAGTTCCCGGGGGAACGGCTGCAAGATATGAACTTAGCCCATTACCTACATATTGTATTGGTTATTGGGAAGTATACAGCCATTTTCAGGAAGGATTTTTTTCTGGTGGGGAGGGGGGGCTGGAGGAGAGGGCTACTCGGGAGAATCTTTCCGTGAAGGATGATTCTTTGAGATAAGGGACATTTCTATGAAGGGTGCGCTTGATTTCCAAGCATTATTTAAAAAGCGATCAGAAATTAAATTTAAAAATAGAACAAGTTTTTTCAACTGAAAGTAAGAAGTAACATTAGAACTTAAAACGAACAGAAATTATTAAGTATATGAGGGGGTTCACCCCCAAGTCAATACCTCGCTCTTTACGCTACAGTTTTTTTTAGTGCTTTCGAAAGAGTTATCTATTCTAATCAAACGGCCTTTGTGAATTAAAATTTTTTTAACTTTTAACGTAAAGAGCGTGGTATTGACTAAGGGGAAAACCCCCTCATATACGTAATAACATATGCGTAATAAAAAAAAAGCGATACGGCTCAATAGTAATCGAAACTTTTAAAAACGGAATTTTGATTTCAATAAATGTATCAAAAGAATGGGCTTATAATGCTGATTCTAAATATATAAATTTTATTAAGTTTAGTATTACTCATCAAAGGATACGAGCCTGAGAAAATTTACCTGATTTTTTAAAGAGGGAGGAAACATCCCCTACAAGTGAAAGAATTTTAATGAAAATCCCACCGTCAGATTCAGCGTATCAGAAATCCCTATTACATAGGTTTCAAGCTCATATCTGCAAAAATCTGCAACTATATCTGCAAGGTGTTTTAGGCCAGAAGAAAAATATACGAATATAGAAATTCGTTTTATAAGTTAATTTATAAATTACATCATAGCCAAAATTAGATACATTCATTTCAAAAAAAAAGATTAAAATTTTAATGCAAATTTTGTTTACGGCGAGCCAAAATAAAAGCTGCATTAGCTAAGAAATAATCAGAAATTAAATAAAAAAAAAACAAGTTTTTTTAAACTGAATGTAAAGAGCGACATTAAAACTTAAAACGAACAGAAATTATTCCGTATATGAAAGGGGCTGTCCCCTCCTCAACGCCTCACTCTTTACGCTAAAGTTTGACTCTGTCTCACAACTTTATTTTGTAAAACAATAGAAAACTTTAGCGTAAAGAGCGAAGCGTTGAGGAGGGGATAGCCCCTTTCATATACGGAATAATTTCTTCGTTTTAAGTTTTAATGTTGCTCCTTACTTTCAGTTTAAAAAACTTGTTTTTTTTATTTAATTAATAATTAAAACGACCCCAAATTAAGTCATTTTTAAATTAAAAGCAAGTCACCGTTGATTTTTGAATTACAATCAAGTTACCATCAAACCATGGTTAATTGGAGAAAAGGCCAATACAGATAGTCTGGGTGAGAGGCAAAGCTGGCAGAAGGCTTTTTCGGGATTGTATAAAAATGATGTTATTTTCAACAACAGAAAAACGAATAGAAAATTAAATTCGCAACGAAGTCAAACTTAAAACCGATAAAAGCTACCATAAAGTATTAAAGCGACTTTTTCATATCTAATTTTCTCAGTCAGTTTTACTTGACATATTGTCACGAGATACCTTGCACACAAAACGTGATTCCTATTAAGGAATAAGACCTTGCACAGTTATTTTTTTTCAATGTTCAATTTATTTTCATTTTGGTATTATTGTTATCATCATGAAAATATTGCTTTTTAAATCTTGAAATATACCATCTGTTTTATAACGTTTTTATCTGAACAATTTTCAGCAATTAATTGATTCTCATCAAAACAGCTGTTTGTGAATTAGTCCTTTTTTTTTTAGAAAATACGCATTACACTTGCAAATACCGTGCGCTTCAGAACCAAAAATTCAAACAGTATATTTTTTGTTATTTTGCATCAGCATGATTCCTTAAGGTTAATTATAAAAAAAACAAAAAACGGAGAAATAAGGTGCAACTTAAGGGAATATCGATAATTTCCCGAAAAGAAGCCATGGACGTCGCTACTTTTATTTTAAGATCTTCCCAAATAGTCATGCACTGTCCGTTGGAGGTGGACATGACAGTGTGTCTTCGACCCTATCTTTTGGTCAATGCCTAATGACAATTCTCAAGCGTTATAAAACAAAAACTGGAATAGAACGAGGAAACATACAAAGAACAAGAATTGACTTAGATCCAAATCAAAACAAATCTAAGTAGCTCAAGTTGCTTTGAAAAAAGGCACATTATTTCGAAGATCCAGCTGTTAGACAGCAGTTTGACGAAATAGTAGAAACACAATAATCACCAAGAAGGAATAAGTAACACAATCTACAATTTAAAAAAAATGTCAAATTATTCCCAAACACTATTTTCAATAGATAGCATAATCTTTATCAGTCCATTTTCCATGCTCCAGGATTACTGAAGTTGTAGCAATAAAAACATCTAGCATGGCCAAAACACTCTTTCCTATATACCATAGTTGTGTAACTTTGGCCAGGTATATTTTCGAGAAATTTGATCGTAAAATCATAGTTTTACTGGACAAGTTGGTGAAAATTCACTAAATCTGGAATTAATGTGCCTGTACAGAATTACATATATTACTAATTACTACTACTAACAGCTCACCGCAGGACCAAGCCGTCTGAGGCTAACACAGCTACCTACACTCCTCCTCCGTCCCAATATATTCAAAGGCTCCCTCTTTGCACCCTTCCAGGAAGCTCCCATGTCCTGTGAATCTTTCTTTTTGACCTCCTCCCAACCCAACCGTGGACGACCTGCTTTCCGATTAGCCCTAGACGGTTGGCCGAAAAAGACAATCTTCGGCAATCTGTCATCCATCATCCGCAGAAGTTGTCCTAGCCATCTCAACCTTTCTCTCATTATAGCCCAAGAGAGCGGGATTGAACCACACTTTTCGTACAGCCTTTCGTACAGCCAGGATTACATAAACACCTAAATAAAAAGAGGACATCACCTTGAACTCAAATTATCTCAGTATTATCTTTGTACTTTTATGAGTACCTCCGTCATTCCAAAAAAAAAACAACAACAAAGGAACCATCACACGTGTAAATAATATCAAAGATAATATGAAGTTGGAAATTTAAATGCCCAAAGTTTAACGCTTTAAAATTAAATCAAGGACGCAAGGCCTTCATACTTAACGCATACATACTTCACACTTCAAAATATTCGCAAATTCAGCAATAGTCGCTTTATTTCGAGAACCAAGTTTATAAATACTTCTATACGAAGCTGTCAGAAGAAAAAAGAGAAAAAAAAACAACACATGTATGTTACACCGTTCTTTACTGTGCTCTTAACTGGGGGCACTAGACGAACTGATGTCAGTTTGTCTTCTCACTCTGAACTGAAATGTCAATACAAGTCTGTACCTGTTCCAAAATAAAGGAGGAACACACAATTTAGATCTGATTGGATTTTCTCTTTTTCGAAAGCCACTCAAATAATTTCTAAGAGAACGATAAGAGTAGAAGTAGTCTACAACTTTTCTACATTAAGGTTCTCTAGGTTTTCTTCATTAAGGTTAAACTTATAAACTGAGAAGAAGAAACTGAAACTGATACAACACTTTAGTGGTAAGACAGTTTATAAGTAGTTGAGTAAGACATAAAAATAATACATATTCAACCATCTTATGAAATGTTACAAAAAAAATCTCTATATTAAGACTTCATTTGGCATTGAGAGAATTAGGCCTATTCTTAAGCCGACTTGGCAAATGAATTTATTTTTGATAGATCTGGATGATATCACTTCCCAAACCTTTTATTCTCGGAACTAGTTCAATCTTTGCTGATAAAGTAAATAAAAAGAGAAGCTTAAACCAGCCAGTACAAATTTATCCCCTCTCATCAATTCCTTTTCCCGCGTCTAACACAGATGGGGATAAAAGAAAAGAAAAACAAATTCGGGACACCCAATTCTTACTGAATTGAATTTTATTTCACAGGGTGGCATAACAACAAAAGCACAACATGGCACGGGCTCTAAAAGTTTATGCTTTTCTTAGTACTGAACCACTAAAACAAACCATGTAAGTTATATAAAACAAAGAATGAGAAAAATAAGAAAAGCAAAGGTAATGCCGATCAAAAAAAAAAGCAATAGCAAACACAACGACATGGCTACATATAACGACCATAAACTATGTTTCTGTAATACTTTTGGTTTTTTATCTGTTAGCCAGTACACACTCAGGAATTTGGATCTATAAAATCCGACAATAACCGGTTTGTTGCTGTTTGTATACAGAGAGTTAGCTTCGACTCAGTGGAAAACTACATTGTAGCTATATTTTAATAAATATTTAGTTGGTGCGGCCCCGCTATAATTAACCCCCCCCCCCCTAATGTGCAAATATACAGCCCAAATTATATATATATATATATACATATATTCTATCTATCTCCCAAGCGTCTCAATTGTTTCATAACCGAGTCAACCTCAAAACGAGCAGAAATTAACATAAGTTGGGTTCAAAAACCCTATGCCGTCTCAAGGCCAGAACATAATTGGCGCTTTACAAAAAAAAAATACAAATGAATGTGCATTATCAGTTTGATATACATTCAGTTAAACCTAGTAGTCGGATTATTAATGTCGCTTGATTTATTAAAGTTACAAAAGTAAAAAAATTTATATTTTTTTCAGTTAAGTGCGAATTATGTTCTTGCCTTGGGATGGCCCAGGGGTTTAGAGCCAAACTTGTGTTAATTTTTGCTCATTTTGATTTTGACTTAGTTATTTATTATAATTTTTGCTCGTTTTGCGTTTCATTTATTTATCGATACTGGTTTGTGGTAGTTTCAGGCTTGGTAGAGTATTTGACTTTATTTTTGCTCATTTTTTATTTAATGGAGTTCTTTACTTTTCTTTGACAAACTTATTTTGTGGAAAAAGTTTTTTTAATTAATCCCATAAAACAACAGTTTAAATACCGTAAACGCAATGAAAACCACGCTAAGCATTGTATTACTGTATAGCGGTGTATTAAATTAACCCGTCAAAAACGGGTTTTTCGTGACTGGTTTCCTTGTAGATGCCCATATAATGGGAAAGTACCGAAAAAACTTAAGGATAAATACCACGGTTGTACTTGGGATTTTGAGTGGGTAGACGAGGCCCATAGCATCTACGGGAGAGTTGAAATATTGAAAAGATTAATCTGAGTCATAGTGAAATAGCCAGAAACCAGGGATTTCAGTGATGCATACATTTTGGGGGAACACCCTCTTGTGTAGGGCCTTGACATGACACATACCTGAACCATGACCCCCATGCAGCAAAAAAAATAGCAAGGCGGATATCAGTTTACTCTTCACTGCATTTTATTTTAATTAAAACCTATAGAAAAACATATAGCTTATTTCTAGGTCCCCGCAAGCTGAGACAACCCTATGAAGACCTCGGTTAGGAAAGCGCGAACTGATGATCAGTTATGCAAACACGTTGGAAAGCTTGATTGCTATGCCTGTTGTGATTGCACAATCCTTTGCAAAGCGAATAAGAAATTTGGCTAGTATTTGCACTCTCAAAATAGCTGATGTCATAAACTTCCGGTGGCTTTTACTGTAACCGTGGAAATAATTATATTTTGCTAGTCACCATGCTTAATAAGGGAATAACCGATGGTATTACACCCCCAACGCCGGGCCGATTTGTTAGTGTGGAGACAATTTTTAGCGGTGAGCAGGCGTGCCGCCAGTACCATCGGCGAGGCGGCGTGCCTCTGGTCTGTCTATACTTAGCCTTACGTTTTGCAGTGATATGTTGATTTTGGTGCGCTAAGTAAGCAGTGGTGGTTCTGGCCTCTCTTACACCCGGGGCAAAATCTTCATTAGCCCCCCCCCCCTCCCTGTCTCCCGAAAATTTTCAGGCAAAAATTCAACAAGACTTTCATTTATTAACAAAATTTTCCCTTTATTTAAATCTGACTTTTCTCAGAAGTCAGATTTAGAAAAGGGGCAAGGAATTCCTGTCAGCCCCCCCCCCCCAGCCTTATTGGTTAAATATAGATTCAGCTATAGTGAGCATCTTTTTTAAAATCTTAATACAATTATTTTTGGCAACAGGATGTAAGTGCCTTCGCATTCCATCATCCCCTTTTCTAATTAGTCTTAACTAATACAGTGTTTATATGAAAAAGTGTTCTTTACTTTCTTGTGGTAGTAATAGTTTGTATTCTCATTCTTTTGCCTAATTTTTTGTTCATCCTTTCTTGCAATTAATTTCGATTGTCCTACCCCTTTATTTTTATTTATGATCTTTCTTACATAAAAATAATCTAACATGCGTTTCCATGCTTCAGCCTTCGTCATAGCCACAGGCAAACTAATTAGTTCAACCATAAACAAAAACAACCTGGACAGTCTTTTTGTCTTTGTCGCAGTAATTCGTGATTAGTCATGACTAACATTGAGTTCTCGATGACCTACTCTCTAAGCTTTTTTTGACAATAACTGATTTTGAAATCCTTTATGTCTGATTGAGGGAGGTTCATTAAACTTATAAAAAAGAAAAGAAAAGTGTGACAATTCCGTTTTAGATATTGCACTTCATTCCGTTTCATTAAGAATAACCGTTCATCAAGATGAAGTGACAGGTGACTCCTGAGCAGTCAGGACTTTTAAACAAGAATTTCGATACTTTATTTACAAAAAAATAAGTATTCGGCACGTAGCCATCAAAGAGCTTGCGGCACGCAAGCATCACGGCTTGCGGCAATAGCCAAAAAAAGAAGAAGAAAAACAGAACGTACTAAAATTACCAAGCATCCAGGATTATTTGCCACATTAATCAGAAATTTAAGAGGCATTTCAATAACATTCGGGTGGATTGAAGACAAAAAATTACATACCTCAACATAAAAGTGAGAAGTCCACACCCCCTAAACGGAATCTGAAAGTGTCACCCGGATCCCCATAACCATTCCCGAAATAAATCATATTGTTTTGCAATTGGTTTTTTATAGCCTGAATAGTCGGTGTTTTTAGATCTACTAATATCCCCTCAAGTCGAAATTTAAGGTCCACTTGACGCCTCGACAACCCTTGAAAGTTTCAATTCGGTCTCCTAAGTGGTTCCTGAGAAATTAAGGATACTCTATTTTGATAAACTGGGTAACGATTGGAGCAATAGCTACGACATACTAAAGAACGAACCACAACCACAGCTGACGAAACTTTAAAAAACATAATTTGATAACAATATACACATCAAAAGAACTGACATTTTAAACTGATACCAAGGATATATAATTCAATATGTGTAATGTAGCCTGAGAAAATTTGCCTTATTTTCAGAAAAGGGGGAAGCACTTCCAAAAAAAACAAGTGATCTTAATTAAAATCACATCATCAGATCCAGCATATCAGAGAATCCTACTGTAAAGTTTTCAAGCTCTTATCTACAAAAATGAGAACTTTTGTATTTTTGCCAAAAGGGAGATCACGGGTGCGTGCCTATTTATTTTTTTCCCAGAAGTGATCGGATCAAGCCAATGGTCCTAGAAGATCAAAAGAGGGCTGATTAAAACGAAGATCAAAAGTTCTAGTGCTCTTCTAAGTGATTAAAAAGATTGAAGTGCAACTAGTCCCCCTCCAATGCCCTTTTTCCCCAGAGACATCCGAGCAAAATTTGAGATAACCATTTGATTAAGCATAGTTAAAAGGTATATTAACTATGCCTTCGGGGATGACTTGACACCCATTGTCCCTAGGGAAAGGACTGTAGGTTACGCATTTTGCCCGTTGCTCGCATATAGTATTTGTTATTGGGAAATATATTGAAATTTCTTGGGAAAATTTTCAGTGGGGGAGGGAGAAGGTAATATCCACAGGGAGGGAACTTTACACGAGGCAGGGGGAGAAGGGTATTTCCGGGCATGATTTGAAAAATGGTCAGAAATTAAATACCAAACCTAGGTACCTCCCCCCTCCCTAAGCCCCAAAAAACAACAGTTTAAATATCGCAAAAGCTATGGAAAACCACGCTTTGCATTACATTACTCTATAGAGGTCTCTTGAATTAACCCTTCTGGCGGGTTTTTCGTGACTGGTTTCCTTGTACAATATGTAAATGTGCTCATTATGCACCAGTACCCTATTTCATTAGCAGACACCGGGTGATTTGCTAGATAAATTGATGGCAAAGCGTGGTTTCTCAATATTTAAACGATTGTTTTTTGGTTGTTTAGGAGGGGAAAAGGTACCTAGGTTAGGTTACGTATTTATTATATGCTATGCTTTACCCCCCATCCCCCTAATGTGCAAATATATAGCCCAAATCTGTTTCTAAACTATTATATATTCATCCTATTTTATTTCATTAGTATTAACCAAACTTGAATTCTTTCGTGTGTACCATTTAGTACATCAGTACCTAAAAAGCTTTTTTTTAACTGACAGTAAGGAACAATATTAGAAATTAAAATCAATAGAAATTGTTCCGCATATGAGGGGGGCTGCCCCTTCCTTAAAACTCGCTCTTTATGCTAAGGCCTGACTTTTTGTCACAATTCTTTGAGAAAGACTCCTGAAACACAAGGGCCGTTGAATTCAAATGAAGTGTTTTTGAAGAACTATGAGACTTAACCATAAATAATTATCTGATAGATATTTTTTTTCTTTGAAGTGTAGCTTAGACAAGCAAGAGACTTTTACAAAACCAATTTCTCAAAAGATTTAAATCTTATCTCCGGTTCAGTTCACAAAACATTCACATGAATCAAGCGCTCTATGCTACCATTAAGTTTTTACATCCAATTATTTTGAAATAATTTTTATCTTCATCCTCCAAACAATAGAATCATAAAACCAAGTCACTGACTCGAATTTTACAGCACTTAGTCAATTCGTATTCAATAAAACGCTGATAACATACAATTAGTTGGTTTTTTCCTTCTTTTTTGATGTCAAGGTCCCCTTGTACATGACGACTTGCTTCATTCTGGTATCATGAACCATGAGATCAGTCATGCTACAACTTATTTAAAAAATATCTTTTTAAATATACGTGGTTAGTTCTTAAAATAAGGTAAAGAAAACATTTTGACCCAGATTTTCCATTGGCACTAGAGGTTTTCAATTTTAAGGTTTAATATTACTAATTAAGACTATTTCAACCAACGTTATATGAGATGGCAAAACTTGGGCTTAGAACCTGATCAGATTTAAAACTATAACTGATAAAACCCATTATCACCTCCCTATAGAATTCCCTTCTGAGGACCGTCTAGTCACCTCTCCCCTAAGTATTTAATGAAAAAGGGCAAACATTCAATGATTGGAATTACGTTTTTTAAGGATTGAACCCTCCATGCCAAGGAAGAATGTCAATAAACCTCCTACGCTGCTATGTGTACATATGTCAAACACTACCATAAATGCACGTCAGGGGCATAAATACAGCCACGCAACGATGAACAGGCCGAAAATTGTAGGCCGTAAGTAGTATCCTGTGAGGACACTATTGCCGTAGTCTATATGTAATTTTATACTTCATAAATTTAGTATCGTCCCACCTCACAAAAAATACTCCTGAAAGACCCCTAGAATTACATCGAATTTCAAGGGAATCCCACGCTTCGGTGGGGGGGGGCACCTAAATGAAAAACAACGGGCGATTTGGATAACGATTACGAAAATGATGAAACAAACTCAACAAACTATGTGATTTCAGGGGCAGATCCCCTGGACTCAACCTCTGTAAACATGACTGCTGTAGAGGGAGAGAATCATTCACACGTCCACCCCAAGTGGGAATCTATAGTGTCGGGTAGTTAGTATAATTTTCTAAAAAAAAACTAGTTTCTGTGGGAGTGATCAAAGTGCGTGAACCAAAGATCCGGTATGCTTGTATGAGGTATGGTTATAATCCATTTTCACTTTTTACCAAATTGACTACTATATATTTTATCAATACAGTTTTGCTTACACGTGTTCTGGACCTACAGTGCGTCATTTTTGGTTGTTTTTAGTTTAATCTACTACTACTAACGACTCACCACAGCACCAAGCCGCCTGAAGTCAACACAGCTACGCACGCTCCACCTCCATTCCAACATATTCAAAGCCTCCCTCTTTACACCCTCCCAGGAAGTTCCCATTTCCTTTAAATCTTTCTTTATAACATCCTCCCACCACAGACGAGGACGCCTGCTTACCGTTTGACCCCCTACCGGTTGGCCGAAAAAGACAACGCTCGGCAATCTGTCATCCTTCATCCACAGAACGTGTCCTAGCCATCTTAACCTTTCTTTCATTATAGCCCTAGAAAGCGGGATTGAACCACAGGTTTTTCATTTGTTTTTCTGATCTTGACACCAGAAACAAGCTTCATTTCTATATCATTTTTAGTTACTACTTAAGCCCGCCTTTCATCTGTTTAAATACTTACATGCTTAATCATGGTTGCAGCGGTAGCTGCAACCTAGTAAAGAGCGAACCACAGCCCATTGAAACCAAAAGTTAAAAAACGCGTTTTGAAAAAAACTGCCTAGTGAAGAACAATTGCCATCTGACACTGATTCAGGAATGGTAACTATTATTTCGGTTCATCTTAAAAGTAAAAAATCATTGCGAAAAGAAATTTATGGTGATTTCGAAAACAAGCTTGAAACCCCTCAAAAATGGCGTCAGATCAAAATGAAAAGTGCGCCTTTTTTTCTAGCAGGGCCAGGGGTTGACCAGAACATCGTAGAGAGATCTATAATAGCTCATTCGAACGAAAATTAAATTTGCTAGTGCCCTTTTAAGTGACCAAAAAGATTGGAGGGCAACTAGCCCCCCTCCCCCAAAGTTATCCAATCACAATTTTGAAATAACCATTTTGTTCAACATAGTTCAAAGGTCAAATATCTTTGGTTTTAGTGATGATACGACCCTCCCTAGTCCCTGGGTAAAGGGCTGCACACTATCGGTATCGGACGTATTTATATAACGCGTATCGTTGTGAGCGCATTATTATTGGGCTTATTGGTATCGCAAATATCTAGACAGTTTTTTAGTAGCTCATATAAAAGATATTCCTCATATCTACGTCCAGGGGCGTAATTTCATCAAAATCCTGGGCGGGGGGGGGGTTGAATTCATTTTTCCCAATTCAAGTGAAAATGATAGTGAAAACTGAAAAATGAGCCATATATTACCATAGAGGCAAAGATATACTAAAAGAAAACTGATCTGTTTCTCTGGATACTTGAATTTGCAGGCTTATCTTAGTTTTGACAAAGTTTTTTTTTGCAGAAAGTAAATTTCAGCTTGGGAGGGGGGGGGGGGGGAATTGGGTTTGTAGGGGGCAGTTGCCTCGCCCCTGCCCCATATCAAATTACACCCCTTTCTACGTCCTTCCTATAAATTCCACCACCAGCAAGTTCCAAATGGCACTAAAAACAACAATTTTGGCGCCATGTCTCAAGTGGAAAAGCTGGGGCTGGTGGTGCTACCAGAACTTTTTAGAGTAACGTTTAAGGGCTCATTTGAAACATACTCCTCATAACTACGGGATGTTTATCAATTCTACCACCCATAAGTGTGATAAAGCATTAAAAACAAACCCTTTTGATGTCACTTCTTAAGTAGAAAAGCTTGGAAGTATAAAACGATATCATCATTGTAATAATTATGGTTCAAAACCCTTAACCGAAGGTTTGCAATAACATTTCCCGTATGTTCCTCCACCAAGTCCCCTCAATAAGCTACGCAATTAAGCTGAAAACACTGATATATAAAATTAGATTATAGAGGCGCGGTTCTGGTGGAACAGCGTTCGACTTCGAAGAAGAGCGGCTTGCTTTCGACTCCTGCTTGTTTTTTTTTTCAATCATGGTTTTCTTCCTTCTCTACAATCATTTTCAGATGATTTCACTGTTTTTGTAAATGTGGTGCACTCATTTTTTTAACACATGTCCCAGGAAGGTATTTGGTCAAGCATTGTGATTCAAAAGTGAATAGAGGTCATCCAGTCCGTGGTTAGCAACGATATTATGAGTAGATCACTAAATCCATACCCCAACAAGTGGCTTAATTTTGTCAAAATCCCGTGGGAGGGGGGCGGGGGTCAACGCTGGAGCCAATTTTCCCAAATCAAGTGAAAATGACAGAGAAAACTGAAAAACGAGCCGTATAGTAATAATAAAGGTTAAGATGTGCTAAGGAAAAATGACCTGTTTCAGTGGATGCTTGAATTTTTCAGGCTTATCTTAGTTTTGACAACATTTTTGAGAAACTAAATTTAAGCTGGGATGGGGGGGGGGTAATTGAGGTCTAAGAGGGGAATGTAATTCCTCTCCCAGACCTCAGTTTTGTCTTCTCAGTTGGTAATTCTTCCCAAAATTTTGAAATAGTTTATATATCATATATCGTACCTACACAAGAAATGATTTTTTTAAGATTTCCATTCATTTCTGAGTAATGAGTGGCTTTTCATTTAGGGACAGGTCAAATAAATCCCTAAGCCTGAAGGCACATTTCTGTTGAGCCAGAAAAATTTCCCGCAAGTATGTCGATACACAAACCTGTCCGCTCAGTTAACCTTTTGTGTCGTAGCTAATCGCCTGGAGGTATTTCCGTAAGTGCTAATAAATTTAATTTTTTTAAATAAAGAATTAAAGATCTATTTCTTCTTCTTTTTTTTACCACTCTAAACTTATTTTTTCCTTGAATTCTTGTACGGCTTCTTAGTTCAGCTCCTTAATAAAGGTTGAGGTGTCTTATCTCCCCAAGAGAGGAGGTGATCAGAAATTACATAAAAAAAGTTTTCAACTGAAACTAAGGACCAACAATAAAACTTAAAACGATTCAATTAAATTAACACATCAGAAATTATTCCGTAAAAAATAAAAAGGTTCATAAAAGTTTTTTTTTCTAAATTAAATTTAAATCAAAAACGACCATAGATTAATTTTAAAAAAACAAAGTTTTTCCGAGGGAAGTAAAGAGTGAAGTTGAAACTTAAAAACGAACAAAAATTATTACTTCATAGCCTAACTAGTAACTAACATATATCAATAAAACTAATGCAAATAAATCAACTGTTTTTCCCTATGTTTGTAGGATTACAGAAAACTAGCGCTTTACTGAAAACACAAAACAATATAGGAGTTTTGGTACGGTAAAAGTAAACCTTTTAAAGACACTTTTAACAGTATAAAAGTGAAGAATTTTTAGATTATTGCTTTATTTTATTTTTTATTTTTTTAATTTGGCATCACTTCTGCACAATTAGCTTAGTTCAATGATTGACTTTCGTTTTGGATCTGAAAAAGACATTCCATGATTATTTTGTAGACAAGTTTGAAGTGTCACTGCAGACTCGCTTTAGACTTTGTATCACAACTTAAAATTCTCCGTTTTACAGAGAGAAATAACTGGATTTCCAGAGTCCATGTTACGGTTGATATGACATTTACTTTTGACTCCTAAATCAATATTTTTTTATACTTTGCTTTTGCGTTTTCAGTAAAGCGCTAGTTTTCTGTAATCCTACAAACATAGGGAAAAACAGTTGATTTATTTGCATTAGTTTTATTAATATATGTTAGTTAGGCTATGAAGTAATAAGTTTTGTTCGTTTTAAGTTTCAACTTCGTTCTTTACTTCCCTAGAAAAAACTTTTTTAAATTAATAGTATTTAAACACGCTTTTAATGCTATTCAGGCAGATCTATCTATCCGACCAAGCAAACAAAAACTAAGCGGGTGGAAGGGGGAGGGCTGAGAAAAATGAAAGAAGGAAAGAGTATGAGAGAAAGAGAGAGAGAGGGGAAATAAAGAGACTAGGACGCAGGCAAAAAAGAGAAAAGGCTTGAGAAACAGGAGAAAAAGGGAACTAAACAAGGGATAGTAACCAGATTACAACAGGAAAAATGAGGAGGGGAGAAACTCTCGACAGGCATAAAAAATACAATTTAAACTAACACTGGCTGGGATTGAGCTGCAAAGGACGATAGAACGCACAGTGGCTTTGAGGCCACTAAGGTTGGCTATAGGAGACCTCAAAGGACATAAAAATAGCAACAGAAGAGTGGGAACATGATGCAGTTGTTCGTAATTAGCCTAGTGGGCTTGGAATCTTCTGAAAAGATCAATATTATCTATATTTGTTTTTTGTTTTTTATATACGGTACTTGACGCTACAACAATACAATGAATAAAGACATATATGACAGAGGGAGTAAAGAGACCAGGAAATGTCACAAAACGCGTGACGAAGCTGTTTTTGACATATTCTAGCACGTATTACCTTAACATAAAAATTCTGAACAAGTAAGCTAATAATTTTTTTCCCCACAAGCTACTGTGATATGGTGAATACAGACAAAAGCCTGGGAGCTAATTCGACCCTGGACACTAACAAAGCTGTCGGATTCTTCCGATTTTCCTGAAATTATTCATTTAATTCGCCCATTTTTTAGAGGGATGTAACCACCTCTTCCCAAATATATATGCGTACGTGCCTAGCATTATACATGTTTCTATAAAAGCTAAAATCAGTGTCTATTTAAAAGAATTAAAGAAAACAGTATGCTTAAATTAAGAAAAGGGAGCAATTAAACTTGAGTATTATTCTGCTTTCATTAGCAGTTCCAAAAATTATACAACTACTTTACTAATAACAGAAAAATATTATATTTTATTAAAATAATTTGCAGATTCGAATTGTAAATGTTTCAGATCTTGACAAAAATTATCAATTGGGCATTGTACTTCAAATAAAAATGACAACAGTTAATTTCTTTTATTAATTAATTTCTAATGTGTCCGGAAATGAATAAAAGCTATAATATTTTAGACAGGGCTGACCTTGCTCACAAAGAAGAAAAGCAGTTCTTCAATCAAAGGCTTGCCGAAAGACCAAGAAATGGTCATGCTCCCGTAACTAACGGAACTTCAAGACACATCTGCTTTTATATCAAAAATAAACGTGAAGATATAGTCGTTTGGAGAATTTCAGGAAAACGTTACAGATTTATATTCTATGAATACCCTCGACTTTCCTTCTCGCGATTCTGATTAATTGTAGCATCACTAATTATAACCATGCCGGCAATTAGGGGAAATGGGTAAATAGCATTTCCTTGAGATTAGCCCCGAACCACTTTGCTTCCTGCAAAAACCCAAAAAACTGCAGCAAAAAAATTTATTTGTTTTTGATACTTAGACCACCCTCCCTCTTGGCCGGTAAATTATCTGATCTGCGACTCGGAGGATCGGTCCTGTGTGAAATTATGTTTGTGGCTACTGATGAACATATTCTTGACCCTCAGGTTGAACAACAGACGGTTTTTCCTGGGATGGTGACAGAAAAAAAAATAGGCCACCATTGGGGGGATGGTCTTCAGATCGATCATGGTTAGGGACCCCCTTCCATATGTAGTATACTGTGTGCCAATAACAACAATATACAATATAATAATAAATAAGCGAACACAATAAGAAAGTTAAAAGGAAAATCATCCAATTTGATATTATATCCAAATTTCCGCATTCGCCTATTAAGGTTAAGGTCCATATGACATACGCAATATTGCGACGAGCATACAGCTGTAAACAGCACTAAAAGGATAATATACTTAAATCAAAGAACTCGTTATTTCCAGATCTATCCCTTCACCAAGTCAAAATTACGAAGTTGCTTGGTTTTTTTCTTAGAGAATAATCTAAAATTACTTAAAACTGGGAGAATTTCCGTATTTCTGCATGATTCTGACTTATTTACATCGTGGTATCCAATCTTAAGAAAATGAAGTAAAAAGCTCGGTAGATGGGTAAAACTGAATCTCCACTATCGAATAATAGAAAAATTGTCGTCTAGAGTTAAAACATTGAAACCCCATAATTGCAGATTAATAACACACCAAAGACTTGCATAGGTAAATGATCTAAATATCTTAACAATCTAAATACAAGTTCGAATAGAGATAAATTCTTTTATTAGACAATGATAATTCACAAAAAATACTGGATATTTCGGTCACTGTCCATGTGACCAAAATATCCAATATTTTTATGAATTATCACTGTCTAATAAAAGGATTTATCCCTACTCAAACTTTTATTTATCGTCATGGAAAGGCAGTGTGGTCTTTGAAATTACCTAAACAATCTAAATAGTCGACTATTTTCTGGGCTTTTTTAACGACCTCTTTTGTGTTAACGAAATAAGAGCCTTCTTCAACGCAAATACAAATTTTGCCTGGTGTAGCCGAAAAGTATTAGATAACTATTTCAACAAAGGGAAAACCAATATGAGAATAAACAAACTTGCCCTTCAGCTATCCTGGAAACCTCTAAGAGGTGAGAGCACAAGGTCAGAAAAAGGTTGAAGCAAATTGCGAAATTAATTGCTTTAACTAACATTAAGATTATTTATTTATGTAAACAGAAAAACTGCTTGTCCGTCATTATGTTTGTTTTGATTTTTTTTTCTAAATACAGTTAATATGTAGAGATCAAAGCCCTGAAGTCATTTACATCCTAAAATAAACTCATGTCAAGACATAAGTTACTGAAACCTTGACGAAAGCTAAATAAGTATTTTTAATACTGAGCTTAATTTAACATTTTCGGGTACATTTTAAATTCTATGCATTTTATGAAAAAAAAGGACATGGAACATTTCAAAATAGAAACCGTGATTTGACCCTATATTAGTTAATAGAGAAAACAGATCCTAATAATGATCAAGGCCCAATGAACGGACACTAAAAGGGCTAAAAACAACTTACTATTGTTTCCCAACAAGGCTGTATCAAGAGGAAGGATAGGGGGTTTGCCCCCCCCGCTTATATGTTTGGCTGACTTGTAAAAACGCAAAAAATAAAAACATTTTTGATGTAATTTTTCAGGTTTCCTTGTAACCCCTTCCCCACCGAACAAAAATCCTGGATACGGCCTTTGTTTCCCAAGTCACTTTTAATTTTTCTATTATAGACTCTTTCTTGCTATTAATTTAAAAAACTTTTTCCACAAAGTAAGTTTTTCCAATAAAAGCAAAGAACCCCATTAAACCAAAAACTAGCGAAAATCAAATAAAATAATCTACTAAGCGTAAAATTACCACAAATCAGCATTGATATATACATAAAACCCAAAACTAACAGAGATTACAATAATTATCCGATTCAAACTCAAAATGAGCAGAAATTAACGTAATCTCGGCGCAAAACCCCTATGCCTTTCCAAGGCCAGAACAAAATTTGCACTTTACTGAAAAAATATAAATGTTTTTACTTTTATAATTTTAATAAATCAAATAATATCAACATTTTGATTAATAAATATCTGTATATGTATATTAAACTGACAATGCACATTCATTTGTATTTTTTCAGTAAAGTGCAAATTTTGTTCTGGCCTTGGGAAGGCAAAGGGGTTATGCGCCAGACTCATGTTAATTTCTGCTCGTTTAGAGTTTGAATCGGTTAATTATTGTAATTTCTATTCGTTTTGGGTTTCATTTATTTATCAATGCTGATTTGTGGTAGTTTCAAGCAAGGCCGTATCCAGGGGGGGAGTTACCCGGTTTGAACCCCCCCGAAATGTTTGTCCGAGTCGAAAATAAGTCGAAAATTAGTAAAACCTAGGTAAAAATCAGTAAAATTAGTCGAAAACTGAGTCAAAAATTAGTACCCCCCCTCAAAAAAAAAAACCTGGATCCGCCCTTGGTTTCACGCTTGGTAGATTATTTGATTTTATTTTTGCTCGTTTTTTATTTAATGGAGTTCTTTACTTTTCTTTGAAAAACTGATTTTGTTGAAAAAGTTTTTTAAATTAATTTCTGTTCGTTTTACATTGACATAGTGTTTTCAGGGAAAAAGAAAATAATACTTTAAATCTTTCGGTTTTCTAAGACTTTATAGTTTGGCCTGCTATTTGTATGCTGGAGAAAAATTTTTCATCATTTTTTAACATCATACACCCTTTTAAAAATCTGGACGCAAATAGTAGTATTTAATTTCGTTGTATACCTCCCCTTGTTGACCTGAAATGGAAAACTTGATACCATTCGCAAAAAAATCTGTTTACTTTCTTTGATAGTTTGGATACACTTACGCTATTTTGATTTCGTTAAATTTTAAGAGCAGAAATGGGAGGGTTGGCGTGGGAGGTGGGAGTGGAAGGGGTATTAGTTGCCCTCAAATCACTTTCGACTAAAAAAAGCGCTAGCCTTTCCTATTTTTCACTAAATGAACCATTATTGAACTTCTCAAGATAACTACTTAGAAGCGAAGTGCCCTGGTCTAAACAACAACAACAACAAAAAATACTACAGTATGTCCAAATTAATCTGTACTCCAGCAATGTCAAGCCTACAAATCACTTTCGACTATTAAAAAGGGCACTAGGCCTTTCGATTTCCAATCGAATGAAAGGGGTCGGCCGCGATGAGGTGCACGAAAAAAGTGACTTTAGTTACTTGAGGACACCAAAAAAGTGACAAAAAGTGACTGCTCAGAAGCCGTCACAGCATAGTCAGATGGATTACAAGGATCGAATTTTCTACCGTAAGATCATCACAGGCCTATGAGAGCCCGAAAAGTTACGGACAGAAAGGCTGAAATCCTTATTTTTTTTCTTTAACTGACTTTATTTACTTATACAAAACGATAACTTCGGTAAATGTACGACTTCGATTATGGCACTAGGAACGAAAACTGATTTATTGAAAAACAAGCGTCCGCCACGACTAGGTATAAGCAATCACTGGATATCATGTCATCACTTCTTTGACTTTTTCAAAAGGCGATCAATTAGTTCAGATTTCCTCTTCAGAACAAGTACTTCAACTGCTTCAACATCATCTACCCTACTCTTTCCCTTTCCTTGGAGCGAGCTTTTAATGCTGCTTCCAGCATACTTTTAGCAAGACCAATGTTCAGGAAGTCCTTCTCTTCCACAGCTTTCTTCAACCGTTCCCCTGCCTCTCTCTGAAGGATATCGCCTATCTCCTTCTGCTTAAACAACTCTTTTTTTTCATAAAATGTCTGACTCTATGGCCGCTATTTTCTGCTTCTTACGTGCCGTCTCCTGGATTTCTTGTTCAGTATCTCAGCATCTTCCTTCTCAGCTTCAAGCTTCTCTCTCTTTGATTCTTCATGTCTTCGTTCAATAAGGAATAGTTCATAGCTGGCTCTAGCTGATCTAGCCAGACAAAGCAGCTTCTTTGTGATCAGCACACGCTCTGGTCTGTTCTCATAGTCGCGGAGCGCATCTGCAGCAAAAGCCTTAGCATTCAGTGTCCGCTCTTCTGTACAAGCTTGAAGGCTAGTCATCAGCAGAGCTGACCAAAAAATCCTTTCTCTACGTTTGCACTTCCATGACAGAGCGACAGAGCTGCCCGGACGATCCGACCTAAGGTCTGATATTTGGTTTCACCAGATGGCGTCTTCAGTTCCAGGGAACTTTTGCCTATAGCTGTCGATTCGAGTACTCTCCGTGGGTGGCGGCACAGGATCTGACTGTAATAACAACCATTCTCCCTGGACTTGCTGGATGTCCGTCTCAAATGGAAGTTCTCTCGCGATGTGGAAGATATCACTGCAACTCGTTCTTTGGCAATCTGGACAGGGAGGACTTAGGCAAGCAAGGCTTTGGAAAAACTCGTTGTTCACAGGGCATTTTGTTAACGAGTACTGTACAGCAGCTTTGATATACTTTTTAATTCTCAGGAAAAAAAAAATTCCTGTCTTTCAGAATAACGAATCCAGGGCAGTCAGAACCCTTTCATTACACAAGGGTTGCTGTAGGTAAACATCTGCAATACTAACTAAGCCTTCAAAACCACCGAGGATCCGGAGATTGACATCATCAGCCGGCGCAATCTGCCCCAAAAGAACTGTGCATAAACGTCTCAGCTCAAAGTGTACCACATGAATTAATGGCTACTGTCGTTGAAATACACCGGTAAAGGCGGTGAATGTTGCTGCAGAGCTTACAATAAACTCAATTTCGGCTTTCATTGTTTGCTTTTTAGCCATTTTACAGTTTTCAAATATTTTGCATTTGACATCAGGTACTCCAGACAATTTTTCTTTGGCACAAATTCTAGGAAATATTCTATCAATGCAGGCCCCTGTTACATCAAGCGGCTTGCTACTTCCCCTATGGTGAGCCATCTCGTGGGGACGTGCTTCCTAAACTTACGCTGAGGAACTTTAACTTTCCGTTGGCACTGGTTGAAATCGTCAGAACGAGCTGGCCATCCCGTGAAAAAGTGGTAAACAGCGATGATCATATCAGAGCACTCCTCCCCGAGTTTTTGCAGCCCTTTCAGGAATGCATTATGCACTGCATGAATGTGCAGGTTCCCATATTCAATAGGCCTTTTGAATACCTTTTTCTCTTATCTGAGTCTACGATGCGCCACACTTTCTTATTGACAGCTGAGTCATCACTTGCAAGCATCAGCAATCTCTCAAGTGAAAGTTCTTCATATTCAACACTGCAGGATTTTCTTACTCAGATCTTCACTGGTTGCATGTCCCATATAATATGTCCAAAGATGCCAACTAGCCACTTGTTTCCGCTCTTTTGACCAGTATCAAACTCTTATTTGGAGCTTCTCAACCCCAACATTGTTCGTTGTTTCATCATATTCCAGCACAAAGTCAGATTTCTGGATGTCTTTGACTAGAATTTCTCGAAAGTACGGATAAATAGCCTACGTCAACAAGCATGTCATTTTTTTAGCCTTTAACAACAAGCCTTCTGGAACAGCATCAGGGAACATTGTTCGGAACACCTCGGAAATATGATCACATGAAGCTGCAGCAAAAGAACTAGCAATAGTCTTTAAAACCCAAACTATCTCCGCCCTTGAAGCTGCATCCTGCTTGCAGAGCATTTCCAGATTCTTTTATGGTAAGCTATCGTCACTCTGTGAGTTTGGGTGGTTTCCGGTTGAAACTGATGCAGCGATTCTCAACTGACGCTGGTTTAACATGACAGAAGCATTCTTTTTGTGATCTTATGTGGCTGCATGTTGAAGAAGGGCCTGGAACCCTTTCTGGCAGCTGAGTGTCTTTTTACAAACTTTACAATAGAACGAGCTATCACTCCCTTTTTTGCGCCACTCTTTCACTTTATGCCCAGCACCGTCTTCCCTACTGAGCTAGCTCTCCAAAAATTTTGTCTTGCCCATTATTTTACAGCAACCTGAAATAAGAATGGGTTTTTAGGATGGAATTCGAAAAAATATAAACCTGATACAAATACAAACTGACAAAACCAATGAAAACACAAATTTAATCTTACATTTTGACGTCGTCAGACCTGTGGGCATGCATGCCTTTAACAGGAAATGGTCTAAAATCAAAGAAACTGGCTAACACTTAAAACATACAGAAGGAATCTCGGCCTAACTGTCCATTTGCTAAGCAACCAGGCAATAAAGGATGCTAAGTAAACCAAGGGCCTGAAAAGAACCATAGGCAGTTATGGTATGGTAGAACTAATTCAATCTATCATCTTATCTGCGAAAACATAGACATTAACACCTACACACTAACAATGTCTATCACAGCCATATACATTGTGCATCTTGAAATACAGTCCAAACTATCAAAAAAAGACTTACCTTTTTTATGAATTATGCCACAGTCGACAGTCAACTATAACATACTGTTTCACCAAAAAAATTGGTCCGAAACGTCGAAAAAAGTGACTTTAGTGACAAAATGACAGAAATAGTGACAAAAAGTGACAGGTCCCAAAAAAAGTGACAAAAGTGACAAACAGTGACTGCGGCCGATCCTTGGAATGAGCCCTTTTGGAAACGACAACGCTTTCTATAAACACCTTATATGCCCCAAGGGCATAAATTACATCCCTTACCCTAAGGTCTGTTAGGGGGGTTGTCATCCTCTAAGACCAAATTTCCAGAACTTTCAACTACGTTAAACAACATGGCTATCTCAAAATTTTGATTGGATGTGTTTGGGGAAATGGTGGGCGTGAGAGGGGTGTTAGTTGCCTTCCAATCACTTTCAACTATTAAAAAAGGCACTAGCCCTTTCAATTTCCAATTGAATGAGCCCTTTTGAAGTTTCTACGACAACGCTTTCAATAAAAACTTTACATACCCCACGGCATAACTTACAACCCTTGCCTTGAGGGCTGTGGGGGGAGGGGTTGTCATCCTTAAAGACCTAATTTCCAAAACTTTCAACTACGTTGAATAAAATGCCTATCTAAAAATTTTGATTGGATGTGTTTAAGGAAAAATTGGGCGTGATAGGGTGATTAGTTGCCTTCAAATCACTTTCGACTATTAAAAAGAGTACTATCCCTTTGAAGTTCAAATCGAATGAGCTCTTTTTCAAGTTTCTACGACAAAGATTTCAATAAAAAACCTTATATGACCCCAGGGCATAACATAATCTTTGCCCTGAGGCTTGTGGGGGACTGTCCTCCTCAAAAATATATTTTCTATCCGGAAAATCAATTACGCTGAACAAAATGACTATCTCAAAATTTTTATTGGATGTCTTTGGGGGAATGATGGGCGTGGGGGGGGGGGGGTAGTTGCCCTCCAATCAATTTTGACTATTAGAAAGGGCATTAGCCCTTTGAATTTCCAATCGAATGAGCTTTTTTTGAAGTTTCTACGACAACACCTTCTTTAAAAACCTTATATGCCCCCAGGGCATAACTTAAAACCCTTGCCCAGAGGGCTGTGGGGGAGTGTCCGACTCAAAAACATATCTTCTATCTGGAAATAAACTAGGCTGAAAAAATGGCTATCTCAAAATTTTGATTGGATGTGTTTAGGGAAATGATGGGCTTGGGGGGGGACTATTTGCCCTCCAATCACTTTCAACTATTAAAAAGGGTACTAACCCTTTGAAACTCCAATCGAATGACCCTTTATTGAAATTTCGCCGACAACGCCTTCTATAAAAACCTTATATGTCCCCAGGGCATAACTCATGACCCTTGCTCAAAGAGTCGTGGGTGCTTTTCTTCCTCAAAAACAAATTTTCTATTTGGAAATCAACTAAACTGAACAAAATGGCTATCTCCAAGTTTTGATTAGATGTGTTTGGAGGAATGATGGGCGTGGGGGGGCTAGTTGCCCTCCAATCACTTTCGACTATTAAAAAGGGTACTAGCCCTTCAAATTTCCAATCGAATGAGCCTGTTTTGAAGTTTCTACGACAACACCTATAAAAACCTTATATGCCCCCAGGGCATAACTTAAAACCCGTGCCCTGATGGTTGTGGGGGAGTGTCCTCCTCAAAGACATAATTTTCTATCTGGAAATCAACTACGCTGAAAAAAATGGCTATCTCAAAATTTTGATTGGATGTGTTTGTGGGAAGGATGGGTGTGGGGGGGGGGCTAGCTGCCCTCCAATCACTTTCGACTACTAAAAAGGGCACTGGAACTCTCAAGTTCCAATCGAATGGGCCCCTTTTGAAGTTTCTACGACGACCCAAAGCCGTATCCAGGGGGGCGGGGGGGTTTACCCGGTTTGACCCTCCCCCCCCCCCCGAAATTTTTGACCGAGTCGAAAATAAGTCTAAAATTAGTAAAACCTAGGTAAAAATCAGTAAAATTAGTCAAAAACTGAGTCAAAAATTAGTAAACTTAAAAACATAACTTAAAAACCCTTGCCCTGACGGTTTTGGGAGAGTGTCCTCCTCAAAAATATATTTTCTATCTGGAAATCAACTACGCTGAACAAAATGGATATCTCAAAATTTTGATTGGATGTGTTTGGGGAAATGATGGGCGTGGGGGGGCTAGTTGCCCTCCAATCACTTTCGACTATTGAAAAGGGCACTAGCCGTTTGAATTTCTAATCGAATGAGCCTTTTTTGAAGTTTCTATGACAACGACTTCTACAAAAACTTAAATGCCCCCAGGGTATAACTTAAAACCCTTGCCCTGAGGGTTGTGGGGGAGTGTCCTCCTCAAAAACATATTTTCTATCTGGAAATCATCTACGCTGAACAAAATGGCTATCTCAAAATTTTGATTGGATATGTTTGGGGGAATGATGGGCGTGGGGGGGGCTAGTTGCCCTCCAATAACTTTCCACTATTAAAAAGGGCACTAGAACTCTCAATTTCCAATCGAATGAGCCCCTTTCGAAGTTTCTACGACGACCCCTTCCATATGAAGTGCCCTGCTTTAAAGGAAAAAATAATACATAGTACAATGTCCCAACATCGTCCCTATATGCCCTCAGGGCATAACTTAAAACCCTTGCCCCGAGGGTTGTGGGGGAATGTCCTCCTCAAAAACATATTTTCTATCTGGGAATCAACTACGCTGAACGAATGCGCTATTTCAAAATTTTGATTGTATTTGTTTGGAAGAATAATGTGCGTGGGGGGCTAGTTGCCCTCCAATCACTTTCGACTATTAAAAAGGGCACTAGCCACTCCAATTTCCAATCGAATGAGCCCTTTTCGAAGTTTCTACGACAACTTCTTCGATAGGAAGTTCCCTGCTGAAGAGAAAAAACACTTTGTGCCCACATCGTTCTTTACTTAGGCAGCGCTAGCGCGCTGCCTATGATTTCATGAATTCATATGTTCTCGTGTTTTCACCAAATTTCAGAGGATGGTGTCGGGGCTGTCCACAAATGCGAAGTTTTGGGGAAATAGTCAAAAATAGTACATATATTACTTGCATCTCGTAAAAAAAAAATAATTAAAAAATAATCAATAGCGAAAATAAAGAGGTGACAAAAAAAAACCTTGAAACAACTTCCTTTATTTTTACAAAGAAATTTTTCTTCCAAAAACGTGTATTGAGCTTGGAAGTTCAAAAAAAAGTCTAGAGTAAAAACAGGTTTCTAATTTTCAAGTTCTACTGTTGTCCTATAATTTATAGCGTGATTATCTTACGATAAATACAACCCGTTAAGTGGCAGGAACCAAACAACAGCGGAAAACGCAATTTAGGACACAAGGCTAATTAACAACAAAAACTTGGATTTTCATGAACTCAAGAAGCGATCACAACTGCAATTGTCAAAAGAAAACAGCTGAGGAAAACATGTGAGCTAATAAAATTTAACTTACAAACAGGGATGAATCTCCAGCATTTTTATTGAGGGGGGGGGGCAAGAGGGTTCAGAGCAGAGGGGATGGGGCAGGCCAAGACTTCCAAAATCTTAGACGAGCTGAACCCGTATAGAGTAGGACAAGTGAACAGTTACCCTCTCAAACCTGAGAAAAACAAAAATAAAAACGAAGCACCAGATCTTCAAAACAATATTCTGGATCATAGTCTGAGACATGAATAATCTTATCTTATCATAGCCCGAACCCTTTTACCTCTCGGTAAAATTTATATAGGCGGTATGCAAGGGCTTTTCCAGGATTTTTGTTGGGGGGCTATTTTTTCGGGAGGAGGGGAGTTTAAGAAAGAAACAAATTTGTTTATATGCATTTTCGATACTTTTTACGAGTCAGATAAAAAATTTCGGAGAAACCTTTTCAGAAACAAAAATCCAGAAGGATTAATTTAAGAGCACTGTTTTTCTAAGCGTTACACCTCACTGACTTCTTACGCGTTTAAATTGTAATTGCAGCACTGGCTCTCGGGTCCGTTGATTTTTGAATTTGATGAACTTGGTGGAAGTGAATAAAGACCTGAGAGTCAAGCCACTGAACTACCTTGTTTTTGTGGATGCTACAAGTACTTACTATCACCCTTGTTCGTATAACAAGGATTCCCTGAATAAAAAAGAAAAAATACAGGTAATTACTGAGGTTAGAGTGAAAGTGAAAAATGAATTCTGGACTGTTCAAAAAGGCCTATGTTTTTATCTTACTTCCCCTGGGAAGCGAATAACGAAGTGAAACAGTTTCTAAGAAGTACACGAACTAAAAGTATGCAAAACGTCAAATGAATTATTAACTAAAGCGAAACAAAGCTTTAAGAGTGGACAGACCCAGGGAGCAGCATAAGGATAAAACCAATTCCAAAAGCATTTCCTGATTAACTAATTGGCAGCGTTGCCAACGCGATATAATTTTACCGTTTTTGGTACTGTACATTTTGGATTCACTTATTCTCTTTTGACTTTTAATTTGCCGGAAATTTTCTTCTTATTGCGGCAATTTTTTAACCTGCTGTTCAGATGGTACAAGTTTATCACTCGCGGTACAATTTTAGTCATAAAACTGGTATTGTTTATTTTAAAGCATTGGCTATGCTGCTGATTGGGTAGCTGCAAATATGTTATTTATGGACTCTTTTCAAAGCATCTGGACCAAAAACTTAATCCTTTACAGCAAATACAGCAAATTTATCACTTTCATTTTCAAAGCACCGTGCAGCATTACGATAAAAAAAAGTTCCTAAATCTGCTTAAGTTGCCTTTTTCTAACCTGTCGACGCTGTAAAACTTGAAGCGAATATAATTGGGGTAGCCTACTTGTATGATATACCCCCTGTATGATAAAAAATATAATACTTTGGAAACAAATTTGGGCTATATATTTGCACATTAGGGGGAGGAGTTAATTACAGCGGGTCTGCATGTAAAATGTGTTAGCTACAATTATTCTGATATTATGAAGTAAGAATTGTTTTCTGACTTCACACTGTCCAAACACTTTACCCCCCTCTAATGGGCAAATATGTATTCCAATCTATGGATTTCCCATGTATTTCGTCAATTCTCTTTGTCTAGTCTTACGCTAAATTAAAAGAAATTAACTGGAAAAAGCAGTTTACAGCGTGTCAATGCATGAACAACCTGAGAGGTAGAAAATCCGGCGCACGAGCACCTAATTGGGTCTACCAAGTGACTGCTGCATCCTCAACTCTATGCTCAAGTTTGTCTTTCTACTACAATGCTCTAGCAATAGAGCACGACCATGAGCACCACCTACAAATTTCCCACAACATTAAAATGTTGTGATGTACCTTAAAGAGGGGAAGGGGGGTGAGGTGCAGCAACAGTCTAATAAACTAAATTCATACACACTTCACGTTCTAACTTCGTTTCTATTACTTTCATTCGAAAATGCCTTGCTTTTTTGCGTATTTAATTTCCATTCGTTTCAACGTCACATATTATGAAAAAAAAAGTTGCATAAAGGGTTTGGTAGCTATAAAAAGACTAGTCATTCTTCTTTTAACCATTTGCATTTTCAGTTATTGGATTTCATTAGTGAATTCGATGTAGGGGGTTTTATTTCATAGTATCCGTTGCTATACATCCTATCGTTGCAAGCACACGGTTTTGTATACGACAAAAACTTTAAAATGCAATATTATCATCAGTCGGGGTCATTTCAATTTTGAAGGTGGCTGGCACCCCTCTCTCAGCCCCCTAATCTTTACGATAAGATTCAACTTTTTTATCACAATGCTTTAATATATTTTACCGATGTATTTTAATCGGTTAAAAATACCATTTCATAAATTCATAAGAGCTGTCACCAGTGCGCACTTGGTCCAAATATATTCCTCAGAAAGGAGAAATAGTGTACCTCGGAATGATATCAGTCCCATGTTTATCTGAAGGATCTGTCAGGAAACTATAATAATTTTTGCCCAAAGATGTACTTTTCGAGTTTTCAGCCTTCATTCAAATTGAAAAATATCATCTAAAATTCCCCTGATAATTAGTTTAGAGCAATCCAATCCTGTATGACCGTTAATTTCCGTAACAATTTACCTGATTTTTCAAACGCAGTCTTTTAAAGTAAGCTTAAGCAATTACTTTGAAAAAGAACACGGTTAAATAGGGTCGTATCCAGGGGGTTATCCGGTTAGAACCATTATTCGGAAAAAATTTTCCAATTCGTAAATTGGTCTTAACTTCACACGGTTTCGAAACTTCATTTTCAACACCCTGTTTTAAGTTGATTGTGCATTCATTACCGAAATCCGTCCGAATTTAGCAATCCGTGCAGAGATTCTGCCCGTTTTCATTCTTGAAAAACTCTCTAGCTTTCCGCAACGATTTTGGTCATATCAAGACGGATTCTTGGCAAGGTTTTTAAATAAATAAAACCATGACTATGGATCACCAAAAACTTCATGATCTTATAACATTGGTTCAAGGCTACCAAAGCTTGTACGATACTGCTCACACAGGCTATAAGAAAACCAAGAAAAATGGTGTCTATTTCTCAACAGCTTTCAGGAGGGTCGTGCTGATGCATTTATTTGAAAACTTCCCCTTAAAACGTAGCGCCTTCTGAGCCATCGTTCGAAAAGATACGGCCGGATGTCCAAATGGATTTCCGCAATATGTAAATGAACCTTGACTGATAGAATTCGGGTATCCCTCAAAGTAAACAGTTTACGGTATATATATATATATATATATATATATATATATATATATATATATATATATATATATATATATATAAAAGCTCTAGGGTTAAAAGATGCAAAAGATGCAAAATGAGAGGAAGAAAGAGAAAGTTCAAAACAAGAATAACACAGCGACAAACAAAAACTAACAACCATGTAGACTGACAGGCAAACAAATGCTTTCACATCTTTCTTTTTGGCGTTTGCTAAGGCAACTTGTTGATTGTTCACGGTAAATGTCGTTGGTATATTTTTCTTCTACGAATTTCACATGTCTCCAGTCCTTTTGTCATGTCTAGATTTTATATGTACTGTTTAGTCTATGTGAGCATAAAAAAGCAGGGTACGGAATTGTAAGCGTGGCCTGAAGATTGACCCAGAGTCTACGTTTAACGATTTTCCAAAGATCTGATGCGAAACTCCAAGTGAACTTCATATATTTAATGTACTAGTAGCGGCGTTAATTTTCGCCTGCAACAAGAAAATATCTAGACAACATAATAAATCAACTTATAGATAGTAGGGAAAGAAGCAGTTGAGCGTAACTAGGAACAAGCATAAATTATAGTTGAATATCTTTAGACACAAAGTTGTGTTTGATTTGAATTAGTCAATATCCTGTTTCATCTGCTCTCTTATCTTTAAGCTTCCTTTAGAATAATGCAACAAGGAAATCCTTTTCATAAAAACCACAAATACTTTCTTTTATGAACTTCCTCTTTATTATTGGAGGCAGAAACAAAATGCTCAGGATGAACCAAAGTTCAATAAATAACTATTAGCATCCATCAAGTAGGGATTGGAAAATAGGCTCCATTTGTCATATTTCCACCTTATAGATAAAAAACTGCATCTACTGCAGGCATGCGTATTGGAATTTTTTATGAAGCGGGAGCAAAGTCATCAAAAGGGGGGAAAACAAGCAAATTACGTGAAGATAACGTGGAAATATGTGAGAAGGGGTCACTGATCTTCAGCTTCAAAAAACAATCTGGACATTTTTCGCCCCTTAATTTTGTTTCTAGAACAAAATTAATTCATATCTTGAGAGATACGCGGGTACAAAATAAACAAAAAACCTAGCCAACTTTCTGGAGCCCTAATGAGAGAAAGGTTGAGATGGCTGTGACACGTTTTGTGAAGGAAGGATTAGCAAAGATCGTTCTTGTCGACCATACATATAGAGCCAAACAAAACGTAGGTCGTCCCTGAAATAGGGTGAAAAGAAGTCGTAAGGAAGTATTTGAAGGAAATTGAAACTTCTCGGGAGGGGGTAAAGTGTGAACCTTTAAATAGATTTGAGGTGAAGAAGGAGTCTGCACAGCTGCGTTGACCTCAGGCGGCTTGGTGCTGCAGTAAGTTGTTATTGGTAGTAGTTACTACTAGTTATTAATCAAATGAAGTCAAGCTTGTAGTTATACAGTATGAATAAATTACTTGGCGAAGGAATTTGCAAAATCCTGCCAATGGTGTGAAGCATTTTCATTTTTTTTTACAATCATTAAACTAAAACTGTACCAAGCTATAAAATGGACATTTTGACCATGCATTACATCGACCGTAATCAGTAAGAATTAAATAAAAGCTAAATTTTAAGGCTAATATATCTCCTCATAAAATCCAATACATGTGTAACGGAGCCAGAGGTATCAGATGCTTGGCGTAAGATATTGTGGCCATAAAAGCGGAAACGCGGCGAGGGCATCATTTTTCGGGCAAAAATGCATGGAACAAACAATTTTTCAAAACAGATCGCTTTGAAAAATGTGCTGATTTGAACAATTCAATTCTAACTAGAAAAAAACGCCACAATACGCTCCATTTAGTATCAGTAAACGGAGCAACAAAAAAAAACCAGCACTGTTAAAATTTCAGGTGTTTCTAGCTCCCAGCCTAGTTATTTTCTTCACCTATATTTTACCTTTTTCAAACACTAATTTTAGATTTTCCATGAATCACAAAATGATGGGCTATTATATAAAGGAGCCCGATTCTACTCGTAATAGGTTTATCCCTATCCAGCGAAGTAATTTCAGAAAAATTATCGATTTCGGTGATTTGTAATTCATATTACGGAAAGGTATTGTTTGTTTCATCGATAGCCCGGTACCAACTGCAAAAAAAGATTTTGGTAGAATTGCAGTTTAGCAGCTTTTCACTAATTCTGTAAATAGCTGAGCTAGGTGAACAAAACTTTCAGGAATAGACCGACGGTCCAAATTAATACCCAGGAAAATGCCTTCAAGTAGCCAACTTCACCTTCCCCTCCCCTCCCAGAACGTTGACTGTTCCTGAACTCGGAAAGCTACAGCAGAAAACAACCGAAAATGTATCTGCAGAGCACATACGGGTTCGGGAACATGCTTCCATTATCACGCCTTCACTGTGTCACAAAACCTGTCTACAGCCTCGGTGAAGTCCATGTGGCAGGTACATGCCCTAACACCAGTCATCACATTATCTTTGAAGCATAAAAAGAAGAAATATGGTTTGAGTTGTGGTTATAAAACACATTCCCGGACCCTAATTAGGGCTGTAGATCCATTCCTGGAGGAATGGATTTCTGGAGGAATGGTTTCATTCACCTAGGTCCGCATCATTCTAATTTAGCAAATAGGTACTAAACTGCATTCTAACCAATAATTCAATCTGATTCTAGTCAAGCAAATAGAAATAATGAACAAAAGAGCAAGAAGACGAAGTCTTTCACCTTCGACAGTTCTTTTCTATACGAAATATTTCAATTAATTGGTTCCACGAAATGTGATCAAAGCTTGAAATGGAGCAAATTACATGCAAGAGCAGAAGAAGGGGAACTCATTACCCAAAAACCAGTCTGAATGAGTCATAAATCAGAATAAGTCTCAAGAATTTCTTAGATTCTTCGAAAAATAAACATTTACTTTATTTCAATTATTCATCTGTACCCTTTGAAAATTTTGAAATTCGCCTACTTTTAAGTCGACCACTTTTTTTTCAAATAAACTCAAGAAACAACAATTAGAAGCAAACAGAAAAACAAGGTTTACTTTCCTCCACATATCCTTACCCTTTAACCATAATAATATATCTACGAAGTATTTTTTTCAGTCCACTCACTATGTAATAATAAAAAAAAATAATAATTGTTTAGCATTTCATGGACCAAAATTCGCAACAAATAGAAATAGGTTAGTCTAGTTTACGTGGACTTTTTGCTATCTTGGAAAGAATTTGGGTTAGGTAAGTTAAACTTTCAGGAGTATGCCTACATCCAGAGGCTTAATGCCTCCCTGGGAAGATATTTTTAATCATCTAACACTACTACTTCTTCTTCTAGAGGGCATTGACCTGTGATGACCAATAACAATTTGGTGTTATAAAAGTAGAGGGGTTACCCACTCTAAGAAATCAAGTGCACCAGGTGGCACGTGCCAAGATGGTGGAATTATGCCAAGTGTTTTAGGGAGTGTACCAAGAGTGGCGAAAATATGCGGCATACGTGACGTTCGGAGATGTACGCCAATTGGCGGGAAAAGGGTAACTCCTCGATAAAGCAAAGCCTTGCAAAAAAAAAGATCTGCTCTGTTTTAACACAATACCTTTTCTCAATCCCAATTGACAGTACAAGTCTAGAATTGGGGCTGTTGAGAAGGAAATGTAGGTACTGTTCCATTAGCTGGGAGACCCACGAGATATTGTATAACGAAGATGATAAAAGAAACTAGTCAAACAGGTTCTTTCAACGGAGAACGCCTATGCCGAGCATAGCAAACAGTGGTTTCTCACTGCGTTTACAACATTTAAACTTTAGTTTTTGGGGGTTTAGGGGGAAAAAAGGTACCAAGGTTAGGTTATGTTGTGTATTTAATATATGCTATGCTTTACACACCCCCCCGCCCCCTAATGTGCAAATATATAGCCAAAACTTGTTTCTAAACTATTATATTTCCATCATATTTTTTTTATTTCATTAGCAGTACCGAAACTTCACTTCTCGCGGGTCTCCCAGCTAATAGAACAGTACCAAAATATATTATGAAAACAATTCTTACTTCATAATAGCCTATGCAGAATAATTGTAGTTAACACATTTTGACGGCAGCTCCACTTTAAACCCATAAATTGTATTAAGTGTGACGAAATCAAGAACCGGAAAAACACATGGGAAATACATAATTTGGACTCTATATTTGCATATTAGGTGAGGAGGTTGTGGGTAAAGTAGAGGAGCTGCAGTCGAAATATGTTAACTAAAATTATTCTGCATTATAAAGTAAGAATTGTTTTCTTAACATGTTTCTTTTTCAGCAGCTCCAATTCTAGACTTGTACCTAAAATTCTACCGAAATAACAGGAATTGCATTTTCAAAAGTTGAAGCCAATGCAAAGGAGATTGAAAACTCAAGATTTAGGTAAACATTTCTTTTTATAATTCAAACAAGGGTAGACCTGTCATGTATACAATCTTCTAAGCACTATAAAAAGAAACGAAAGACATGGTAGCTTGGCAAAGCCTTCTCATGTTACATTTTTGTCCCCAGATTAATTCCTGAAGTTTCATATACCTAATTCAACTACTTTCCAAGATAGCAAGAACCGCTTTTTCTAGAAATAGTGGTAAATATTTACCATATCATATTATGGTATTGAGTAACAACTAAAGTGAATATACCATTCGATGCCTTTTTTTATGCTGATTACGAATATAACAATCATTTCTATCGGAAAGGAATTTTAGCCCCCCCCCCCCTATATATGTCAATTCAGGGTATATATTTGCACATATGGGGGTTAGATTAGGTTCGGGGTGGGGGTTAGGTTAGGGGGGGGGGCTGAAATTCACTTCCGATAGAAATGATTATTATATTCGTAATCAGCATAAAAAAAAAGGCATCGAATGGTGTATCCACTTTATTCCTAACTCAATAATATGATTTGGTAAATATTTACCGAAATAGTACCATTTAAGAGAAATACAGTTTAGAAATAGCACCATGACACAAAATATAGCTGTGGATGGAATAAACCATTTTATACAGCTACCACTGTCTTAAACATTCAGGTTGTCCTATATGGGTCACTGCAGTCCAAAATAACAAGTCCAATAAATTACTTAATACCAGTATAATCATTGGTCCCACGGACCTTCCAAACAGAGCAACCTGACAAAAATTTCAGTCTTTATTGCCTAAGATTACCTGAGACTAGTCTATCCAAAATTTTCAGCTCCTCCTCTTCCTTCTCTAGCCAACCTGACAAATTTTCTAGCTCAAAACAGTAAATACGCGGATATTCGGAAAATATACCCCTCCCCGCCCTCCAAAAAAGTGAGGAATAGCCTCCATAAGAAGGTAATGTTCTAGACGGGGTAAATTTTTTGCAGTTCATATTATTTACGGTAAATTTTTACCAAATCATATTATTGACTTACGAATAAAGTGAATATACCACTCAATGCCTTTTTTTATGCTCTTTACGAATATAATAATTATTTTTGTCGGAAATGAATTTTAGCCCCCACCCCCGTATATACCAATTCAGGGTATATATTTGTACATTAGGGGGGTGGGGGAAAGTTTAATCTTACCTCTCATTTACACCAGAAATAAAATTTACTTGTGAATAAGTAAACATACCACTCAATACCTTTTTTCCAAATATAAATGGGTAAATATTTACCAAATCATATTATTGAGTTACATCTAAAGTGAATATACCATTCGATGCCTTTTTTATGCTGATTACGAATATAATAATAATAATTTCTATCGGAAATGAATTTTAGCCCCCCCCCCCACCAATATATGTCAATTCAGGATATATATTGGGGGTGGGGGTTAGGTTAGGTTGGGAGGGGATAAAATTCATTTCCGATAGAAATGATTATTATATTCGTAATCAGCATAAAAAAAGTCATCGAGTGGTATATTCACTTTAGTTGTAACTCAATAGCCTAATATGATTTGGTAAATATTTACCTATAAATGCTCTTTCCAAATGTAAATCAATTCATACTTTGAGATGGTTCAAGTAGGCCTATAGCAAGAAAAGCAATTAATATATTCAGAAAGAGCATAAAAATGGCATCTAGTGGTATGTTCACTTTATTTGTAAGTCAATAACATGAACAGCAAAATAATTAGCCAAGTAGGCCTATAACTAATTCTTAGAAGCCAAGCATTTATCTCCGTCCATGAAAAGAAAACTACTTACGCAATAAGGAGATTAAACAGCTCTACAGGTCCATGAAACTGTTTCATCCGCTTTTGACAATTTTCCACAATTGCCGAGAATCTATCCGAAAAGGCCACTTCATTACCACTTTCTCGGCTTCCCTCACTTCCATCTCTCCTCCTCCGATTAGCACCTCTCTCATAGCCAGTCTGCACTTTAAGCACAACTACACTTCTCAAAAATCCCATTGAAGTTTCCACAAATCCACATAAAACATCAATTTTGGACAAAAGAGAAGTTAAATCCCAGAATCTACACTTCAAATTCTATGTTCACTACTATTTGCAATTCAAAAACTGACTGACGTAATTGAAGAGCAGAGCGCGTGTTATCGTGAGCCAACCCGGCTTTGCAAAACGTTTCAAATTTCTATGGTCTCATAAACAGAGATAATTTTTATCAGTAAATGTAATAAGCCTTTATTTGATTTTTCTCCGACATGTAATTTATGCATCAATAAATAATGTTTATTAGTCATAATAACTAAAAGGGTTCAGCGTTAAAATATGATTTTGTATAGAAGTCAAACTCCCCAGTGGTGATTTCTCAGGGGGAAGGGGTGGGATGAAAAGGTTATTTTGCCAAAAAATTGGCGTACTTTTTCCTATTATTTTCCAGAATTTTACACATTTTGCATGTTTTAAGGCTTCCAGAAGGGAGAAGACTACCCTCTCTTTGATATAATCCAGTTCAATTAGCTACACTTTATACTTAATACAAGCCAAGCTCTCAATGGAAAGATCCTCAGGAGGAGGTGAAGGTGAAAAAATGTTTTTGCTAGAAAAGTGGCATATTTTTTCCAAATATTTCCGGAATTTTACAATTTTTTATATTTTTGGACTTCCAAGAGGGAGAAGACTTCACTCCGCTGTAGATTCCCTTGATATAAGCCAAGTCAGATAACTATATTTGGTACTCCTATAATCGATTATCATTTTAATGGATATTTACTCACCGCAGCTTTTGGCTAAACTTCCACTCCACCATGATTTTATTGAAAAATGAGTCTACTACGGACTCGTTTTTTTTTGTGACAAAAATAGCCCTCTCTTTAATATAATTTCATTCTGATAGAAATTCCAATAAGAAGTTTTCTATGCAAAATAAAATTCAAGGGGCTACCACTTTCCATTATCTGGTGTACATCTCAGAATTGAGAAGGGTATCTTGTAGTGTGCACAGGGCTTCCACTTCTAGGGAGGTTACCCTATTTTAGTGGAAAATCAATTCTTTTAGGGATACTTATTTTGAATCTAGGGATTCAGGGGAATCTGGGGTAAATTAAGGGTTCTTAGGGATATTCAGGGAAAGTTAGATTTTTTCAAGTGAAGGCTGAAATATTCTCATAGATTGCATATGCTCAGTCTTCTTGAGAATTCTTATGTTGCAACACTGGCTTATGTCGCGAAAATCAGCGCAAAATTTCAAACAAAGCTAAAAGCGTGGAATGACATTCATTACTCATTATGTATTTAGTAGTTTAGGTAGCATAGCATTTATATTATTTTTAAGCACTGTCTTTGATTGGTGTAAACTGCCGACATAAGGGAGTATTGGTTAGGCTATGCAGCAATTGTAGAATAGGAGTATGCAACCTATGCACTTACCATTAGGGATTCTTTCAATCTGCTGGTGATCTCTTTCTCCTCTGTTCATCTGCAAATCCGCAGGGGACTATTCAAATAGAGCACCAGCTGCCTTTGTAAAAAACAGCTCATGTAATTCATGAAAATACAATTTTCAACTTGATAAATGGCAGGCAGTGATGTTTCGTCCTGACACAAAATGGAACTCTCGATTGCTAAGCTCAAAAACCAAGGTAGGAAATGACATACCAATAGATAGGCCTGGACTCCAGCTATGTTCTGATCGCAGAAACAAGTACACAAAACATTTACGGAAGTGGAAAGACTTGTTTCTAGCAAGTACGGTCCTGAACGACGCTAACCTAAGGTCACCCCCTGTACAGCATGTGGCTTCTGTGCCAAAAGTTAGGGACAGATTCTGGTGCTGGTGCAAACTGTGGCTTTTTTGCAGACAAAATTTGCAGTCCATACTGTCTATAAAGGACCCTACATTCTGTTCAAACTAGCTCTGAGTACCCTTATTTTTAATCTGATAAAAATAAAACAATAATATTTAGTCTAGTCTTTTGTTCATGTCCACTGCCTGCCACTTGCCATCTGGAATCAAGTAAAATCTACTGTTTTGCCTCGGACTGCAGCAATGTGAAAGTACCAAATTAAAGTATTTTGTTAAGCTGGGTTTAGATAAAAACTTCTTTTGTGTTGTTTTTACTTGGGTTGGTCCCTCCTAGGTTAGAGGTCATCAAAGCAAAGCTCTTCTAGTGAAGAATTGGTTCACAAATTTCTTTTTCCGTTTAAAGTAGCATTCCAAATCTGAGGATTATCATTTATCAAGCTAGGCATACTTCGTTTTGATTTTGCAAACTTTTGCAATGCAACCATTTCAAACTATCGGTCCTCCATACTGCAAACCCAAATTATACATGAGGTAATTTAAGTTAATTGAGGATATGTACGTTAATGCCCATGAGCATGGTTTAGCATGATCTAGTTATTTTTTATCCTTGTACAAGTAATTATAGAAATAGACTGGTTTTGATCACTAATAAAATACTTTTTTCTTGGGATTATAGACATGCAAAGTTCGTCTGAAAGCCAGTGTACTGACTCAGAGGAAGATAATATTCAAATTGTGTCTATTCCTTAAAAACGAATGGATGATGAAGATGATGATGTTCCCGAAGTTCACCTCCTGGCCACTCCCCCCCCCCCAAAAAAAAAAAGCAGGGTTCAGGTCAGAATTCCCAAAAAAAAACATATGAGCAAAAGTTTGTTCACAAGTGGCTTCAGTTACCAATGTTAAAAAATTGGATAGATAAAAGAGTGTCAAACAAGTCAAAGAAGAAGACTTATGTACCATACTGTAAGTTCTGTTTGAAGTATGTGTATTGTGGGAAATCAGAGTTGACCAAGCATGTTCTGACCAAGCAGCACATAAAAGCAAGCAATGAAATTGAGACAAAGTCTGGCAGTGGCAGCACTGAAAAACTTCTGACTGTAGGCAGTCATTCCAAAGAAATTGAACAGCGCATCTGCATATTTTTGGCAGAATATAATCTGCCATTACGTCTTGCAGACAGCTTGATCCCTCTCCTGAGAAAATTATTTCCCAAAGACCAGGCCCTGACAGGGGTCACTTTGGGTAAACAGAAAGCTACAAATATTTTGCGACAGAATTTTTTGTTGGTGCTACAGAACCAGTTAGTCGAGTTGCTCAAAACCACTTTTTTCTTTGTGATAATTGACGAAACGACTGATCGTACTGTTGATAAGCAGCTTGCTAACATTGTAGTATTTTTTAGCGAGAAAGATCTAAAACTTCATGTTGAAGTATTGGACATGGTTAAGTGTAGTGATGGATCGGCTGAGGGTCTGACTAACCGCATCAAACAAGTCATTGAAAAAAACTCGATTCCCTGGCAAAATATTGTTGGATTTTGTGCAGATACAACTAACGTCATGTTTGGAGCCAACAGATCTACTTCAACACTTACGAAAGCCATGGTGCCCCATATCCTTAACGTGAAATGCTCATCTCATCTTATTCATTTATGTTCATCCTATGCATGCCTGTCCCTTCCCAAGACATTAGACGACTTGGCGCAAAATATCAATACCCACTTTTCCAGAAGCGCTTCCAGGTAAGATAAGTATGCCGAATTTCAGGAATTCTTTCGATGCGATGCACACCGAATTCTTGCTCCGGGACAGACCCGTTCGTTATCCCTTCAGGCCTGCGTAAAGAGGCTTATTGAGCAACGGGTTGCTCTTATTCAGTATTTCGTGGAAACCACGTTTGACGACCCAACTGCAACAAATGACCATATCTTGTCGACATTACAAAGCAAGTTGACAAAGCCACACCTTGAAGTTATGGACTACTCTCTTGGCCTCTCCAACGAATTCAATAGTTTTTCAATCCGAGCTCCCACTTCTTCACTCCCTAAAGGCAAGTGTCAGCAAACTTGTGAATGATGTTGCGTCTAACTTCATGAAACTGGACTATATTCGCAGTGTTGGTTCGTTTACCGAACTGAATCCTTACTTTCAAGTGAGTACCTGCCTTTAAACCAGACATATGTGTGAATAGCTGCAACCGACTCCATGCAAGAACTCGAAGATGCTCAAGAGCCAAGTGATAACATTGATCTCTTTTACCAGTCGTGTCAAAAGTACTATATTGTCCTAATCAAGCAGATCCAAGACCGTTTCAAGTTTGAAGACGAAATTTATGACATTTTGGCTTTGGTTGAGCCAAGGAATGCAAAAAATTTGAAGCCAAAATCTCTAAGGCCACTATTTGTGAGATTTCCTATTCTAACAGAAAAGTGTTCGCTCCAGAAAACGGACGTAGAATGGAGGTCACAAGCAATGAATGATGTCACTGAACTTCATTTGGGAGATGCCCAAGTTGAAGACCTGTCAGTTGAGCAGTACTGGAAGAAAATACTTGGTCTGAAGACTCGTAGTGGCGAAATCAGGTACCCGGAACTGCGGAAGTGCATATCGCTGATCTTCTCGTTACCTTTTAGCAACGTTCCAGCAGAACGTTTGTTCAGCCTCCTGAAATTGATCAAAACAGACATCCGAAATAGTCTCGATAATGTCACCCTAGTCTCACTTATTCGAGTCAATTACTGGTTGAAAAACGAAGATAAAACTTCATCAACTGTCAGCATACCGAAAGCTGTCGCTGGCTTCAAGACCAAGGCAAACGGTACGTGCGATGAAGTGCGACACTTATTTGAAGTGTAAAAGATGTTATATGTTATCATTATCTGAAGTAAAAAAAAACAATTTGATGCTGCGCTGTTTGTTTCGTGTAAATTCGTTGGAAATCTAGGGCAAAATATCCTTTTTTCTAGGGAGAAAAATAGGGAGAAATCAGACCTAAACACGACGAATTTTAGGGAAAATTGGTATGAAAATAGGGAAAATTGAAATCGAAAAGTGGAAGCCCTGAGTGTGCAGGTACTAAAGTATGTGCTTTTTGTCCTTTTACTTACTTATCTTTTTTAAACACGATTATACCTTTATATATAATTAAGTATTAGGCCAAAAACGAAACGTTTTGACAAGTTCTCGCAAAATTCAACATTTTGAAAATAGATTTTAAAAAGAATATTTTCGGACCATTTAAACATTTTTGCTTTTAATTTATAAACAATTCACGCCTTCCGAAACAGTTTCTCAATCTGAAATATGAACGTGGCGACACTGTTACTTATGAACCATGTGTGTATGAGGTCTTTATAAATCTCACCAGAAATGATATTACTAATCTAGTATTATTACAAAAAAGTCGGTACTCCTGTACTAAACGGACTCTTTTATTTACTGCAATGGAAACCAGTCACAAAAAAACAGTTTTTGACGGGTTAATTCAAGACACCGCTGTAGAGTAATAGGCTACAATGTATAGCGGTGGTTTTAATTGCGTATATGATATTTAAACTGTTGTTTTTCGGGGTTTAGTGGGGGGAAAGGTACCTAGGTTAGGTTATGTAATAATATATGCTATGCTTTACCCCTCCCCCCTAATGTGCAAATATATAGCCCAAATTTGTTTCTAAACTAATATATATTCATCCTATTTTATTTCATTAGCATTAACCAAACCAGCAGTAGACCTATAAAAAAGGAGTGCGTTTAGTACAGGAGTACCAAAAAGTCGTCACAAAATCAAGCGAATTGAGTAGGAATAGAATCCCTCGTGAATCCCTCGCCTCCTCCTCTTCTTTCTAAAGCTTTTATTTTACCTCAAAGCTTTAAGTTCATTTATGTGGCCCCATTACGTCCCCTTTTTCAATTGAATTGTTGCAGGCTCTTTAGCAAAAGCATACCCGTGATATTGTCTCTGGGCACCATGAACACAGGTTCAAGTGACCAAGTCCCCTAACCAGGTGCGGCTCTTTCAGCATGAATACACTAAGTTGGCTCCGACAACTTCCTTCGCGATTGCTTTTTTTTAACAGATACAACAACTCTTTTTACTTTAATACACGATTTGGTGGGCCTAATCCTCAAAAAGAGCCACAGATAGCTGGCTCTTTTTAAGCATATTCTCCATGTTTTTAATATTTGACAAAATTAGCCCCCCTCTTGAATATAATTCCCGCGTACGTGCCTATTAAGCATACTGTCTACAAGGACGAGGACCAAAAAACAAAAGCCTTTCATTTCCTACGTTGTAATGACAGATAAATGATTGCATTGGAACCTACCATTCATGCATAACAAATACAATTATTTCTTCTAAACGTTGCAAGTCAGGGGGAATCCTCTCAACTTAAAGATCTACGCCTTTTGCGCAATCAATTGTAAAAAAAAAATCATTCACATATGCAGTGACTTGGGAAAACAAAACAGTAACCCTTGTGAATGCAATATTCCAGGTTTATAACTGTACGAAACAATACACGTTCCCGGTTTCGGCTAGATGTGCAAAAAAATAATATAAATACAATAATGCCACTAATATTAAAACAATTAATACACCCCATGATATACCATCAGCTAGGCGGGAAGCGAGGTGAAGATCCGTTTGTAATTTACCTTGTGTATTTCATCCTGAAAACTCTTTCAAAGGGGGATTTTCGGCCCGAAACTCCCGGTCATGTAAAAAGTCTAAGCTCCCTTAAAATATTCGGCTGAATACAGCCTTGCGATAGAGGGAATTGATCCACTGGCCCCGTGTTGAACATTAACCGACCTCTTGATCAGTGCCTAAACTTAGACAACAAAAAGCAGAGCCTGAATACACGCCAGGGGAGTTGTCCAGGACTGATGAGGATGTGATGGAGCCTAGAATAAGATCTTAAGTTCAGGCTATAGAGAGGACCGGTAAAAATAAGCATTATTTCCTTCAACAGTAGTGCTCGTGCTACCTAAATTATGTTAATTGGCTGCAACATTTCAATGGAATAAAATCAACCCAATCATTGTTGCAGCGATAGCTACAATCTAGTAAAGAACTAATCAGGGCCCATAGTAGCCGAAAGTTCGAAATACGTCTTGAAAAAATAAAGTTTTGCTCAGAAAAGAAGTCATTCGAAGCTGATTCATGAATGACAACTAGTATTTCGATTAATCTTAACAGTAAAAGTTTAAAATTTGAGAAAGAGCCAAAAACCCCTTGAAATCTGCATTGGATCGAAATGAAGAGTACACCACTGGAATCACCATGGTCAAAACCCTGAACAGAATAATTACAGTCCTCCATCTTAAATAAGAAGGGAAAATCACGTTTTGCATGGGAAGCACAGACGTATCTTCTTTTTCTATGGGTGATCACATCACTAATGCTCGTTTCAAGCAACTATTTTCAAAAAATTACATTAATTGGTTTCCTAGATGACATTTTACTTTTAATATTAATCGATATAATGATTACCATTCCTGAATCAACTGCAAATGGTTATTTTTTCACATTAGCTCGTTGTTGTTTTTTCTTTTTTATTTTTGGTTTTATGGGTCATGGTTCGTTCTTTACACAAAACGTCAATTGTTACTCAGAGGCTAAAAAGCCGGGGAAAACAAATTCTAATAGAGCCAATCAGAACCAATCAGAATTTTATCAGAATAGAAACCAATTTTTTTATAGTTCCGTATTCCTTACCTGTCCTCTCGAGAAGAATAAAAAATGTAAATTTTTTGGTCATCCTGTTCTGTAATTAGGCACGTTTTCTTATGCGAACAACTTTATACAATTGTGATTCAAAATTTGTTTTTAAACTTACGTCTTTTCAGAATAGTACTTATAATGGATAAGAATCGCTATTTATTTTGCTCCTTACCATGAACAGTTCAAGACACGTGATGCATTGTATTCAGTTAAACATACGACCATCAGACAGCGAAAATATCTAAGCCACGGAACTTATCGAAGGATGATAAAAACATTCGAAAACTAATTATTCAAGTTCAAGTTTACATTAGATAAGAAACTAAATTAAAATAGCTGAGTAAATCCTTGCTTTATTTGTACAATCGTGTAATTTTCTTTCCAATAACTTGAGGATTATACGAATAATACAGCCATACTTCCACACCTCTGAAGTCCTCTGAAGTCCTGAAACCCTTGCTGATTCCAGGTTGGAATCAAAGGTCAAGCTAAGCTTGTATACCTCCATGGCAGTGATGGTAGTTACAGGGACTGAGGCTCGATCTTCCGTCCCTGGGCAGCAGAGGAAATCCGTCGGCGCACCTCAAAGCGGTGGAAGGGTGTAAACACCACTGAGCTCCACGTCGAGCGATTTGGTGGCCAACGCGCTCCGGGTGACCCGCAAGACTGGGGACCTTGCGGTCAACTCTATTCCAAAGAAATATCGATGGATCTGAGACCTAGAAGAAAAGTTGTAACGGCTACGGCGTCCCCGGCAATTGACGCGGCTCCCGTATTCGCACGGGCGCTGAAGAGTAAACAAACCAACAACACTACGGTGTTCCTGACAGGAAAAGTGACATTGAATCCGGCGGCGAAGTTGACAAATCATTTTCATGCTATGAATCTAGGAAAACCCACTACAGTCATTAAACAGGCAAAATCTAGCACAAATGTGGGATGCTGGAATGTAAGATCCGTCAAACAAGAAGCCACGCAAGTTTTTCTTTTCCATGAGATGGAGAAGTACAACATAGACATACTTTGCATATCCGAGACCAGAATTTCAGGTTCTGGCTCCATAGTTATTACAGCTCCTGAAACGCTACGTCAATTCCATTTTTTCTACTCCGGAGTAGAGGATAATTCGGGACTCCACGGAGTTGGTTTCATCATGAACCAAAGAACCAGAAATGTTCTCCTAGAATGGGAACCAGTCTCCTGTAGATTTGCCAGAATTAGACTGAAAGAAAACTCCGCAAATGTGCTAATAATTTCTACATATGCCCCCACCCGTGACACTGCTGATATGACCAAGGGTCATTTCTACGGCGAGCTGCAGCATCTGTCTTCTTCTGATGCCTCAAATGATTACTTGATTGTTGCTGGAGACTTCAACGCAAGAGTTGGTCCGTCTGACCAAACCACAAGACAAGTCCTGGAAAAATTTGGACAAGGTCATAGATGCGAGATTGGGCAAAGGTTGTTAAACTACGCCTTGATGAACCACCTTGTTGTCACCAATACCATATTTCAACACAAAACTAGCCACCTTTTAACTTGGCATTCAAATGACGGTGTCACTAAGGCTCAAATAGACTTCATTCTCGTACGCCAGCGCTGGAGAAGCTCCGTACACGACTCTCGCTCTTACAACGGCGCGGACACAGGCTTGCAGTCTGGCTCTGACCACAGGTTTGTTGCTGCAAAAATTTTGCTACGTCTTGCAACTCGGAGAAAAAACAAGCCCAAGGCCAGATTTGACATTGGTAAGGTCCAAGACAAAGAAGTTTGGCAGGCCCTCAATTTGGAACTGACTAACCAATTTGACGCCCTCAGTTCTGATGAAATCCCAACCCCCGAGAAGAGATGGGAGACCTTTAAAACAGTGATGACAGAGACTGCTGATGAGATCCTAGGCCGAGAAAAAATCAAACGACAGCACTGGATTACCACTAGGACCCTGTCAATAGTCGGTGAGCGAAGACAAAAGATGAGCGGCCCTAAAGAAGAAACAAAAGAGCTGCGAAGACAGGTAAAACGCTCTGTTCGTCTGGACCGCCACCAAATGTGGGAAGATGCTGCCGTGTCATTGGAGAAAGCAGCACGCTCACATGATACCCGCAAGCTTTACCAGATCCTGAAAGAATCCGTTGGTAAGAAAGCTGCTGTCTCAGAAATGATCACAGACAGATCAGGAAAAAACATGAGTCGTTAGAAAAAGTGCTTAACAAGATGGAAGGATCACTTTTAGATCCTCCTAAACCCATCCTCATCATCTGATTATGCTTCTTTTTTACTTCCCGTTCCTCAAGAGCCCTGCGTCGTTGAGCTGGACATACAGACCAGAGCTGAAATACCGAAAGCGATCCAGACCCTGAAGAACCAAAACGGCCCCGGTGAAGATGGCCTCCCCCCCGGAAGTGTAAAAACAATGACCTGAGGTCACTTGCTGAACAGCTCCATGGCATTCTCGAAGAAGTGTGGAGGACCAATTCTTTCCCAAAAGATTGGAAGACATCAGTCATTCTCCATTTCTATAAGAAAGGAGATAAAACCGAATGCAAAAATTGCCACGGAATAAGTCTTATCGAAATTGTCATCAAAATATTTGGGATCATACTCTTGAACCGCTTTAAAGGGGCAAGGGAGGACAAAAATCGAAGAAATTAAGCGGGCCCTCGGCCAGGTAGAGGCTATACTGACGATATCTTCGTTTTTCGCCTCATTATCCAGCAGTTTGAAAGGTACAATCTACCCCTGTTCTTGATGTTACTGGACTTCATTGTCACCTTCAACTCTGTCACTCGCCAGAAACTTTGGAAGATCCTAGAGAATGATGGAATGCCGCTGAAGTTTGTTGAACTGATGAAGGCATACTATGACGCGTCAGTGAGCCGAGTTCGAGTCTATGGTGAAGAAACTGAAGAATTCCTGGTTGAGTTCGGATTAAAACAAGGGTGTGTACTCTCTCCGACTCTGTTCAATTATTGCGTCGATTGGGTGCTTGAAAATGCAATGTCGTCCTATCCAGGAGTTCATATCGGACAGAATTTTTCACTGACTGACCTCGATTATGAGGATGATTTTGGCCTCCTGCCAGACCCCGTATAAGCTCAAAAAATACTTGACAATAGGGTGGCCTGGGCAGACCTGATTGGTTTGAAAGTCAGCACAGAGAAAACGAAATTCATGTCAATTAACCTCGACACTGGACCATTCCCACAAACTGTCAATCAAGCTCAGCTGGAAAAAGTAAACTGTTTTACATACTTTGGGCTCCCAAATATGTATTGAAGGATCTTCTAATGCTGATATCCAACTGAAAACACAGACAGCACTAACAGTCTTTGGCTCCCTTCGGAAACTCTTCTGGAATGACCACAAAATCAGTGTCCGAATAAAAGTTTAAATCTGCGTTGCACTAGCCCGCACCGTTTTTCTTTACGGATGCGAAACATGGTGGGTAAAACTACAGCATGAGAATAAAATGAAGGTGTTTGAACATATCTGTCTGCGAAGAATTCTAAGAATACAGCAGCATGACCGTATCTCCAGCGCGGATCTACGTCGAATGTGCAATATTCAGCGAGATTTTGCGCTCACTATTAAAGAACGCCGTTTGAAATGATTGGGCCATGTATTACGGAAGCTGCCAGAATACTTGCTTCACCAAATACATCTAATCGAGCCTATTAGCTCCTGGAAGAGATGCCAAGGAGGACAGAAGAAGAACTGTTGGAACCTGACCAATTCAGACCTTGGAACTATAGAGGCATTCAGAAAGCTTGGACACAGATGGACAACTCAGTGGCTCACTTTTGCAAAGTAGCTGGCAGAAGATCGCTCAACATGGTCCAAGAAGGTCTCCAAGATCATCGATGCCGGGCGAGGTGGAAACGCCTGATTCCCACCACAAGTACAAGTAAGTACCTCTGAAGTTGGAAGTAGATCCAACTTCAGTATTGCTGTATGCAACTCCGTCGGTATTGTTGTATACTTTGCCGTCTGAACGAGCCAAAGGCCGGAACTGCCGACCATAGCAAGTTGAGGGAGACAGCTAATGAGTATGGGAAGCTGATAAGTGGCAACTGTCTCTGCCTGTCTCTCACAAAATAAATCGTAATAAAAAGTGTGTTTCTTTCCCTCGTACCCACATTCTCCCTCTCTCCTCTCTCTTATTCTCTCTTTAGTTTCTCTATCGTCTCTCTCTCTCTCTCTCTCTCTCTCTCTCTCTCTCTCTCTCTCTCTCTCTCTCTCTCTCTCTCTCTCTCTCTCTCTCTCTCTCTCTCTCTCTCTCTCTCTCTCTCTCTCTCTCTCTCTCTCTCTCTCTCTCTCTCTCTCTCTCTCTCTCTCTCTGTCCTCTTATCCCTCTGTCTCCACTCTCTTTCATCTATTTTTCCTCTCCTCCCTAATCTATTTTTCTTACCCTTCTCTCTCTTCCTCCCTATCTCTTTCAGATTCCTTTTTGTATGGGGAAGGAGGGTCAGAATAAAAAAGGTATATTTTAGATCATTTTTGTGGTCTAGTCCAAACATTTTAATTCTCTATTTTCGCTTTGAGTGTCTTAGCTATTTATTTCCTTCATGCTTTCTCTCTCTCTCTCTCTCTCTCTCTCTCTCTCTCTCTTTCTCTCCCTCTCTCTCTCCCCTTCTCTTTTCAATTCAGTTTTTGTCTCTTGGGACCTCTTTTAGGGTAGACATTTACCCAAAATATATAAATATTTTTAACGCCTTTTACGGGAACGAAATACTCAAATCTCCATCAGAATTATAAAACCGTAAATTTTATCATTACAAAGCATTTTATCTAAGCTATTAAATTTATTTTGATCATGTAAAAGGAACAAAAACTGTACAATAGAACCCTTTTAGCAGGACAAAAGGTCTGTTCCGCAATGCTGATTTAGCATTATTACTATTATTACTTTTATTACTATTATTACTATAGCATTATTACTATTATATTAATAGCCTACATTAATTTTTACAGGTGGTTGTAACATTATTAATAACATTCAAAAAAAACACACCCAGACTCCACAACTACCTTTCAATTCAAAAATAAAATAAAATAGACAATATTGTTTCTCCTAAATGTATTGCGAACATTTTCTTTTTTTTTAATCAATCATCCTTAAACTTTAGCATCGCGTCATGTTTGAAACAAACTGAGAGCTTCAATTGGGAAACGAAAAACTCACAAGGACTAAAACTAGCTTTCTTCCTGAAGGCTATTGCTTATTCCCTTACTACTAGCTAATGTGAGATTTAATTTTCTGTAAAAAGTTAACAAAACTTTTTTTTCCAAAATGAACAGTACGTGATTTAAAAACCAACAGTTTAAATGCAAGAAAATATGTAGGCTGTACGTACTCTCCATTAGCCCATAAGAACTCGCAACTCAAATTTTTAAGCAGTTGTTGGAAATAACACGTAAGCAGGATGGTAGGAATTTACACCTAATTAGGTTTGGGGGAGGGACACAAAACACAAATACAAGGAATGGGCAAAATTAGACAGAATATATGAGGATATATTATGGGGGATATGCTTAAAATCGTCGAGATTTCAGAGGGAGAGTTTAAAAGACCACCTCTCGAGTAAGTGGCTGGTGAACGGTAAGTAGTTAGTCTACCCATTATTCATGTGTTTTTAGCTATGACACAATATATGAGAAACCCTCAAAGGATGGAACTCATTTGCATACAATCTTAATCTTCCTAGTATCTCATTCTCACGATTTTCCCCATAATTTTTCATTCCCTCACTTTAAAGTTTATGTCTACATAAACGTCTCGTAACTGTCCCTCATTATTCTCCTACCATTTTTATCTTGTAGATAAACTTTATTGATCTGGGTCTCTTTTGGGATTAAGTAATTTCTTACATTTTGACACTTTAATGAGAGAGTAGGAGGGAGGGGGGGGGGTAATTTACTTTAATGTTCGCTCACAAAGAAGGGAGGAGGAATGATTAATATTGAAAATCGGTCGAGAAACTTAAAATTTACTACAGGCAAGACATAAATATTATCTCGTATTTATGAACTCAAAAAAATCAATACACACATTTCATTAACAGCTTGCTGATAACAAATTACGAAACAGACTAACCAACCTATTCAGGTGGCATTTTCCAATCGAACGGTTCTGTGGTCCACTGTAATCACTTGCATTTGGCTACCAGAAACGTTTCATAGAGAGAACATAATATGCTACGCTAGCAGCTGCATTTTTCTATTTTATTTATTAGTCAAATTCTTAGCAATGTACTACTACATTCTCACACTAAGATGAAACATAGGGTTTCTGATTAGTTGTAATAGTTTAATAAAAGCGTCAGTCAATTTTTACACATTGCGATTTTCTTCAAATTTGTTTTGTAAGCATATTAAGATTAAGTCAGAATCTAAGACTTGTGGCAAAACTTCTATCTTTAACGAACACGCCACATGATACTTCAGATACTTCTGAATCCCATTTTTTAGGAAGACGGGTGCCCTGAAATTATTTTCTGGTGCTTGTTAATTATTCAGAACACAACCAAGAAGAATACGACCAATGAAAAAAGATGATGAAAATACAGTACTTCATTAACAAAATTATTGAAACTACAGCAGATAATTATGGAAAGCAGGCCGCCCAGAACGCATTATATTAAATACCTAACCTAGCGTAACCTAAACCAAAATACCAATTCTATCAAACAGTTCGTTGTAACGAACTGTAAGTAAGAAGCGACCCGGCTCAATGGTAACCGATACTCTAGAAAACGGTATTTTGATACAAATAGATACATCAAAAGAATCAAATTTTAATGCTGATTTCAAATTTATAAGTTTCATCAAGTTTAGTCCTAATCATCAAAAGTTACGCGCCTGATAAAATTTGGCTGATTTTCGAAAAAGGGAGAAAGAACCCCTAAAAGTTATAGAACCTTAATGAAAATCACACCATCATATTCCGCGTATCAGAGAATCCTACTGTAGAGGTTTCAAGCTCCTACATACAAAAATGTGGAATTTTGCATTTTTTGCCAGAAGAAAGACCACGGGTGCGTGTTTTTTTGTTTTTTTTTTCCCAGGGGTGATCGTATAGACCCAGAGGTCCTAGAATATCATGGAAGGGCTCAGTGGAATGGAAATTAAAAGTTCTAGTGCCCTTTCTGCACGACCAAAGAAATGGAGGGCAACTAGGCCCCCTCCCACGCTCATTTTTTTTCCCAAAGTCACCCGATCAAAATTTTGAGATAGCCATTTTGTTCAGCATGTTCGAAAATATGATAAGGTATGTCTTTTAGGATGACTTAATGCTCCGAAGTTCCCGGGGAGAGGGCTGAAAGTTATGAACTTTACCCAATGTTAACATTAGTATTGGTTATTGGGAAATATACAGACGTTTTCAGGGGAGATTTTTGCTGATAGTGGGGGGGGGGGGGTCGGCGGTTATTTGGGAGGATCTTTACATGAAGGTAGTTTTCATGGGGGAGGGACATTGCTATGAAGGGGACGCCGGACTTCCCAGCGTTAATTAAAGAAGATCAGAAATTAAATATAAAAAAACAAGTTTTTCAACTGCAACAGCAGCAACATCAAAACTTTAAACAAACAGAAAATATTACACATATGATTGGGTTCACACCCTAGTCAATACCTCGCTCTTTAAGCCAAAGATTTTTAGTACTTTCATAAGAGCTATTTATTCTAATTAACGGCCTTTGAAGTTAATTCAAAGAATAAGTTCGTTACGTAAGTTAATTCGTAAGTTACGTATATTCATTACTAATAAAAACGTTCGTAAATAAAATTAAACAAGTTTCGAGAAAGCCATTTAACCAAATAAAAGTAAATTAATATGCACATTTTTGTTTTAATTATTCATGTACGGTGAGCGAAGATCAAAACCTGCATTTCTTCAAAGAGGTTCAAAAATTAAATAAAAAAAAAAGTTTTTTTTAACTGAAAGTAAGGAACGACGTTAAAACTTAGAACGAACAGAAATTATACCTTATATGAAAGGGGCTGTCCCCTCCTCAACGCCTCGCTCTTTACGCTAAAGTTTGACTTTCTCACAGCTCTATTTTTTAAACAATAAAAAACTTTAGCGTAAAAAGCGAGGCGTTGAGGAGGGGACAGCCCCTTTCATATAAGGAATAATTTCTGTTCGTTTTAAGTTTTAACGTCGTTCCGTACTTTCAGTTAAAAAAACTTGTTTTTTTATTTAATAATTAAAATATGGCTACAACATAATTTTTCTACTGAACCTAAGCTAATTGTCTCCGGGTACAGATAACTAAACCGGTTTTTGTCAGATATTGCAGATCAAACTTTCTGAGTGTGTTCTGAATAATTAACAAGTTGTGTCTACAAGGTTCCTCTCGGTCCAAGGACTTATGCTGTAAGTTTCAAATAGAACAGGGGCAAAGAATTTTTGCCCTGCTCCGGACCCCCTGTTCCCATCCAATAGCAAAATGTGTGATTCTTTTGACCCAGAGAACGATCCCCGAAAGTTTTGAGCCACTGGACACCCGAGATGATATTTATAAAACATCTCTAAACAAATGGCAACTTGCATAACTTACGGCCGTGGGGCCAGGGGCTGTGGGGGGAAATCATCTTCACAGGCATATTTAAAGGACCTTTTAACTATTTTGAAGAAAATGGCTACTTCCAAACTTTGATCAGGTGTCTTGAAGGGTTACAGTGGGCAAAAAAACATGGGATTGATTGGTGATTGGTTGTCCTCCAATCACTTTCGACTCTTAAAAGGACATTTCAACTTTCAATTCCCAATCGAACGAGCCCTTTTCCAAGTTTCTACGATCGCCTCAGTCATACAAAGTGGTCAGGGGGAAATTAAAGCCGAAAAAAAAAATATATGGAAGGTCCACAACTCTTTACTTAGACAGTGCTATAGCGTTGCACCTGGTGAGGCTATGGTGATTGCTGAACGCTGATCTAATCTCTATGCATATATGATCTTAGGAGGGCAGAGGCCAATGTTTTAGATATGACGGGGCATCGGAAAAGGGTGGAGATCATTGATCAAGATTCACACGCAGGCTGCTATGCAAGAACATTGTACAGACAAAATTTCATATTTCAAATTATACATCTTTTACCACATTTCTGACCACCACCATGGGGCTGGAAAACAAAAGGAAAGGAATCTAGGCACCTACCTACAGAAGCAGGTCACTGTTTCGTCAAGGTCATCAATATCAAGAAGAGGAACTTTCTGATATTTAGAAAGCTTTCCACCAAACATGCTCTTATAAATGTACTTCCACACGAGAACTAAAAATACTTCCTGGAATCCTTACAAATAGTACATACGTAATTAAGCAAAATCTAAAAAGCGGAAATATTTTTGATGTTCCAGGGCTTCAAACGAAAAATTGGGAAACTGTCTTGCATTGTTCCTTGATTATTAAGAGCGTGTGTCAAGGATTTGAAAAAAAAAATACATGCACTTATCCCGCTTATCTTTCCGTTTCTGTTTCACGATTTTGCAATTCTTCGCACACTTTGCCATGGCCCAAAGTGGCTTTTGTTGCAATAAATATCTATCTATCTATCTTAGTGAAATACTGAGTCTCGTAGACTTCGGTCAAATATTTTTAGACAACCACAACTCATGAGAAATCATAGAAAAATGTAAAAAAAAAACATCCTAAGAATACAGAGATTTTGAGTAGGCCCTAATCCCGTGTACATGTCTGCTTTATCGTACTGAGTACAAATACCTATGATACTATATGTATCCCAGCCAAAAAAGAACAATTCCCGGCTGGTCAACAGCAAAAGGATGAAAAAACGAAAAAAGCGAAGAAAGAAACAAATATGAGTTCTATGCCCTCTCATTTTGGTGTTTTGAAAGCCTCGTAATTTATGATTTATATGGTCATTCCTTAGTTGAGAATTTTTATTTTTTATGAGACCAGAACATCGTGCTAAGAATTGGATTTCAAGAACACTAGAGCTCCGTAAAATTAATAGAATATTAGAATATACAGAATCAATAATAATAATAATAATAAATGAAGCAAAATAATACAATATATAGAAAATAAATTATTAGAATAAATCTTTCCGTGAAAATTTACCTCTCCATACCATTCAAGGTTTATGTTCCTGTGAAATATGCGGTTTTGTGACAAGTCTACAGCTGGAAGTTGCACCATAAGGACAAGATATATATATATATATATATATATATATATATATATATATATATATATATATATATATATATATATATATATATATATATATATATATATATATATCACATATATGGTGCAACTTCCAGCTGTAGACTTGTCACAAAACCGCATATTTCACAGGAACATAAACCTTGAATGGTATGGAGATATATATATATATATATATACGCCAAACTTATAATTTTATAGACTTTTTCATAAAGATTAATCAGAACTTACTCAAAAAATTGCAAAATTTCCATGCATTTTCGCAATCTTTTCAAGGTGTTTTTCAATGCAAATCAAATTTCAAAAATCTAGTTTGGTAGATGGTTAAAGTTGAACCTCAGCTATCGAGTGATAGCAAAATTATCGTCGTATGTTAATACATTGAAATGAAAAAAAAAACTTCAGGAAAATAGCATCCAAAACTGCACAGGGAACATAATCCTTAAGATAATAAACAAGTTCAAAATTTTAGTGGAAACCCCTAGGACAGGGTGAATATTTTTTTTTTTTTTTATTTCATTTAAATCAATAAGCAGTGAGCATATTTCTGTCACTAAGACAGACAAAATCGAAAAGACTGTGTCAGTTTCTTATCCAATAGATAAAAAAACCTATCCAACCTATATCTGAAAAAAAAAACATGTAATTTTGTTTCATGCTTCATACTCCTATTTTCTTAGTTATGCCCCATTCACAGTGGAATTTCACTACCGCTAAGATTTAGCTAGCGCTAACTTAAGCCAATCAGAATTTTCTATAAAAATTTTCAGCCAATCAGGATGATCAATGAAAAATCTTATTGGTTCAAAAAAGCACTAGCTAAATCTCGGTAGGCCTATTAGGAATATTCCCATTGTAAAAGGCCTTTAAGTCATTCAGGGATGTAATTTGCTAAGGGGCAGAAGGAAACTGCCCCCCCAGCTAAAATTTAGTTTCTTCAAAAAACTTGTTAAAACTAAGATAAGCCTGCACAATTCAAGTATCTACAGAAACGGGTCAATTTCTTTAGTATATCTTTGTCTTTATGGTAGTATAGGGCTCATTTTTCAGTTTTCAACGTCATTTTCACTCGAATTGGAAAAATTGGCTCCAATTTCACCCCCCCCCTCCCCACCCGCAGGATTTTGATGAAGCTACGCCAATGAAGTCATTCATATAAGTTTGTACGCGCTTATAGATGGTATTCTAATCCAGGGCTACAACAGAATCAATAAAGTTAATAAAAATGTTAAGTTAATAAACCGTTTCCCTCATATGACTATGCTACTTTACTGTAGTCAGAAGGGAATGTATTCAACTTTCCTCAGAAAGTCAGTTAAGTCGTTGTAAATAAAGTAAAATTTTGATAGGAAGAATTCGTTGCATTTTTGTTGAATAGTGCTCAAATAATGTAAGTTGCCCTGGAAAAGATTGTTAAATTTTTGTCAAGCAAATTGTATTTTGAATATTATTTTTTGAAAAAAAAAGAAAGAATAAATATAATGTTATCATTGATAACTATATCTGTAAAAATGAGATGTTGCAAAAGCTGGTAAATTAATCAACGAGCGTGCATGCACAGCTGTGTTGGCCTCGGACGGCTTGGCACTGCAGTGAGTTGCTAGTAGTAGTAATTAATTAACGAGCGAGCCATATCAATTCAACAAACGCAATCAAATAATAATATGAAGCTTAAAAACCATTGAGAATCACCAAATTTTACAAACTACTTACAGTACGGCCTATTGATGAATATCTATTGACCTTTAGCATTAACCACAAATGAAAATTCATTGCAATCATAGCTAAAGATCTATTCTTAGTTCATATTAATAAGATATTAATTGAAAAAATATAAGATGCTTCATTTTAAGGTTACGCATGTCACCAAGTATTGTTAGGTTAACAATAAAAGGTGAGCCTAAAGATAGGACTGTGGTTGCTTTAGAGTTTGTTTGTTGGTAATCAAGCCTTACAACTAAGAATTGGAGCTATCAATTTATCTGAAAGCTAGGATTGGAAAGAGCTGACACCTAGGGAATGACAAAAAAAATTGAGGGGGAAGGACCATATACGCCCCAACTTTTGAAACTGTCAGAGGCCTTTATTAAACTGTGAAATAACTGCAGTATTTCCCCCCCCCCCCAAAAAAAAAAGATAAGAAGAGGAAACAAGGAGAAAAACTAAGAAGTTATATCTATAACACAGTAAAACCTCTCTAAAATCAAGTCCTAGCAGAAAACCTCCATGAAAAAACTGGTTCAGTGCCAGTATAAATAAACAATCCAGATTGAGATCAGTTTATAACGAAAGTCCAAGCCAAGGTTACCTAGCTGGTGACATTAAAATATGAATAACTTCAGGTTTGCCAAAACATTTTACCAATCAATGGAAATCCCCAAACTTAACCAATGTCAAAAGTAAAGGTATGTGCAGAGAGGAGTTCTAAACCAGACACAGAAACAGTGGTGACAATTCATGAAATTTAGGTGGGGGGAGGGGATAAACTTACCATTCAAAATCTAAGAAGTGAGGGGGGAGGCAATTCTGATGTCTGTTCAATTTGTCAATAAAAAAATGATCAATGAAAATACAAAAAAAAAAGTATCCCCCTCATTGACGTTTTTGGTGCAGAAGCTCAATTTGAGAGGGCATGAGTTGCAACATCAGAAGGAAAACACTAAAATACTTCTTAAGCACATTTAACAGCATCATGACTACATTTATAAACACATTTTGCATGGAGCAGCAGTATAATAATATCTCCATTTTAAAACATGACAACATACAAATATGATGTAGTTTTTACACAAAATTCTTGCTCTAAGCTTATACCTGCATAAAATGGAGCAGGAATGGCAAGATTGCTGCAAGGAAGGGCTCCTTGTAGAAATCTTGCCACTCCTGCTCCATTTTATGCAGGTATAAACTTAGAGCAAGAATATCGTGTAAAAACTACATCATATTTGTATAGTGTCATTCATTGTGGTTGTGCAGCCTGAAATAATTTTATCAGATATTACACTATGGGTCTATTCAATAATCTTGGGACCAATTTGGGTTAATATTTGACAAATTTTATGTACACAAAATACACAATAGATTTTGAGACAAAAATGTTTCAGACAACACATGCATGCTACCTAGATTACTTAGGCACCAAATTTTTATTAAAAGGGCCATTTTTAATTGACTTCCAACCATCCTAGGCACCTTTACGGTTTTAGTTTAAATTCGTCATGTTTAATTGGTTTTATCAGAGAGTAATTTTTGTCAGCCCTATCTATTAGTGTTTGTAAGAAAGATGATCATTTTATTTAGATAGAATCCCAAATGTCAAATCAAATGGAAAGCTATTTCTAGGCTATCTCTTTGTCATCTTAACTCCCCTCCCCGCTCCTTCCAAGAGGTACTTGAACACGTAAATAAACAAACTTTTTCTTACTTTATCTTAAATTTGTTTTAGTTTCCAACATTTGTCAGATTTAAGACATAATGAAGGCATCACTAGTCTTAATTGTAGAAATTTTGGTTATAGGTTTAGCCAATTGTGGATTATTAAATTTTTAGTAAATAGGTATATGCACATGTTAGCAGAAGAGGAAATATATACTAAATTCGACCACATGTTTAGCCATTTGTCTGTTATGAAGTTTAAAAATAAACAATTACATTGGCATACAAGGTAAATTAACACATTTTTCTTACTTTTCTCTTCAAGTTTTTTATAGTTTTCAACAGACATCAGGTTTCAGACAAGTGAAAATGGTTTTTGATATATATACTAATTTTGACTATAGGTTTAGCCATTTGCGTATTATTAAACTTTGAGTAAACAGGCACATGACCATGTAAGCAGAATGTGAAATATCAAAAAGAAAATGCTGGATTAATAAGCTGAACTGCTACAGATGTGCTGTTTATGTCTATGGAGGTAATTTCATTCAAAATGAAAATAATGACTTTATATGCAAATCTAAATAGGGTGAACAACAACTAACCAAAAGTTTTTGTTTAATATTGAAGAATAAAGTACTTGAGCTAGGTGAATAATGGGTTTGTAGGGCTTCAGGAGTATGTATTTGAGGTGATTTCTAAATTATTTGACCCTAGACTATAAGCAAAATTAGCTAGTTTTTTGGATTTGCCTTTATTTTATGGGCTGATTTTTCCTAAATAGTGGGTTTATAATGTCGAACAAAATCGATAAAAAAAGGTATTGAAGATAGACTAGGGGGATATTTGATTCATTAGTAGGATAAGGCTCAATAGCCTTATCCCATAATTAGAAGTAGCTGTTTCTCCAATCAATCTAAAAGTTTGATACAGTACAGTGTCTATTTAGGAGTCCCTCAATAAGAGAAAAAGAAATTTGAGAGGCATAGAGGACAAACCAAAGTTTAAAAGACTTAATATTTCTGTAGTGATAAAAGGTTCTAAAAGGAAATTGTAACAGTAAAAATTATTAGGCTTAGATATGTCAGTTATACATGGGCTAAAATGCAATTTTCTTGGGTTTTTAAAATTGAGGCCAGAAAACTACCAGACTTTTCTTTACCATGGAGATGCAAGTTTTCATTTTGATCCACCCATCCACTGCTATTTTTGTGGGGCTTCATGCTTTTTTTAATTTAGGGAAAATATACTAGTAGATTCTCTATTCAGAGCTCTTTCCAAATATAATAATAACTGTCATTAAAATTGTGCCCCATTTCCCTAAATGAGCCATTCTAGGCTATATAAAAAAAATACTAGTTTTTCTGGGTTAGCCATTACATTTTTGGTATCAGTTTGGAACTCACACTCTCCACAAGGAGCATACTAAATTTCTGAGTTACATCATTCCTGAATGCAAAGCGTTTCTCTTTATCCCCTACCCTAAGTTGACAATTTTATAGCCTAAAGTGTTTCTATGCAATGAGTTTTCAATAGCATGGTTCTTTACTTCCTGTCACTTATTTACTGTTAAATTAATAATAAGAAAAAAGCTATGTTATTGAAAATTGATTGAACATATAAAATTTGGGCTATATATTTGTCCAAAATGGGGGGGGGAGCAAAGTGAAGAAGTTCATATTTGGAAATGACCTAAGTAAGTATTTAAGTGTGTTTAAAAGTAGGATCCAGAATTTTATGATTTTCTATTATGCAGAGTGGGGGTAATAAACAGATACCCATATTTTTTTTCCAATGGTTTGTTCCTGATGTTAAATAAATAAATAAATAAGAAGTAAATATGTATATGATCATGATTCCAATACTGTCATATGGACAAACTGAACACAATACTTGATGCTTTTTTATACACTTTCTAAACAGAATAATAGTTGCACTTGCAAAGAAACGCCTCCCCTAATTGTCCAATATATGACCCCAGGATAAAGGTTTGCACAAAACTAAAGAAAAAAATTAATATAAAAAATTTCATAACTGACATAGGGACAAGGCAAGTGCACCATTCAATATCTTTTTTATGCACTTTCCAAATATAATAACCAATTCACTAGTAAATACGCCCCACCCCCTTCTGTTGATTTCATATATAGCCAAGAAAATATAAAAAACTAAAAGAAAACACAAAAAAGTGAAATTTGGACTATATAATGTGCAGGATACTTTTATTAATTAGATTATCATTTTTCTTTCTATTATTATATGCTTTTTAAAACCGTTTCATGTAATATTATGATTAAATTATGTATTCAATCATGTAGGCTACAGAAATAAATTGCAGACTGATAAGAAGACTACATTGATTTTATTGAGAAATTCATTATTAGGGTTATATATAGGACCATCAGAAGGGGGCGGGTGCATTTCTGAGTGCATTGATTAGTATATTCAGGAAGAGTATAAAAAGCAATCAAGTAGTTTGTTTGGTAAAGGTTAAGAATTGGGTCTCTTCAGAATGAGACATGTTAGAACAAGAAGACAAATTTTTAGAATGCAGATTTTATACTTATTTCCATGGTTTGGTTTGTACTCTTTGACAATTCATCCCCAGTGTCCCTCTAATGGTGTCATATAGCCTTAGGCTATGCAGAAAAAAACGAATATAAAAATTGATGAAAACTGATTCAAAACAGATACAAATGAGAGAAAAGAAGGAAATAAAATTCACTGATACTTGTCACACATCACAAAGTAAGAAATCCCATCATTTTTTGGTTTAATTTCTTTATATAGCCTTGGACTATATAAGACCATTAGAGGTAGGATGGGGATAAATTGTCAAAAATACAAACTAAACTATAATACTAGCAATCTCAAAATATGTATCTTTTTGTTCTTGCATATCTCCTTCTGAAGAAGCCCAATTCTTAAACTTTACTGTATGTTCACCTTGTCCTTATGCCAATTATGGAATCTTGTATATATTGACCAAAGAGCACTTAAACAACAAAATTCTTGCTCAATAATATGCAGCATGTTTTTACTAATCAGATTATCATGTTTACTTTAAATATTATCTGTATTCATAAATCATTAATTAATTGTATTTGGTAGGCTACCCAACATATCTGAAATACATTTACAACCACATAAGCCTAATGGAAAAAAAGGATCTTAATTTGCTCCAAGGTAAAAAATAATATTTAGGAATTTTTAAAAAGCATGAAATCCCTTAAAAATGATGTCACAGTAAAACTGATGTAATTTTCCTGGGTTTCTAGCTCTTTTTCAAAATCCTGCAAATCTGCTTTCAAAATAACATTTTACTTTTAGATACTACTACTACTAACAATTCACCAAAGCACCAAGCTGCCTGAGGCCAACAGAGCTGCCCATACTCCTCTTCCATCCTAATCTATCCAAAGCCCCTTTCTATACACCCTCTAAGGAAGTCCCCATTTCCCTTAAATCTTTTTTACAACATTACTCCTACCCCAACCATAGACAACCTGCTTTCTGTTTAGCCCTAGATGATTGGCCAAAAAGGACAATATTTGGCAATCTGTCATCCAATCTGATCACTATGAGAAGTTTGCAAAGGCTCAAAATAAACTACAAAATCTCACTAAACAACTCTATTCAAACTTAAGTCCAAGCTTGCAGATGATAGCAAGAGAAACCCCAAAAGGTTCTGGAACTATGTATCTAGCAAAGATCATGGTAGACATTCAATAAAGAAGCTGAAGAAATCTGATGGCATGGAAGTTACTGACCTCCAAAAAATTACTGAGTTACTCAACAAGCAATTTGCATCAGTATTTACCAATGAATTTGATGGTCCTCTCCTCAACAGTCCAGCATACAGTGTTCTGAACCCTATGCCTCCTATAATGATTTCTCTGTGGTCTGTCATGAAGTGACTTGAAGTGCTAGATGCTAACAAGTTGGCAGGACTGGATAACATCCACCCAAGGCTCATAAAAGAACTGGCTAAAGAGATCTCAGCTCCACTATATCAAATATTTCAGAAGTCCCTCAACTCAAAGACTGTGACTTTGGATTGGAAGAGCTCTCACATTACACAAATATTCAAGAAAGGTGACAAGACAAATGCAGAGAATTATTGGCTGATCAGCTTAACCTTGGCTGCAGCAAAAACCCTGGAATGTAGTGTTAACACAAAAATTCTGACACATCTTCTGTCCATCAATATAATGTCAACAGACCAGCACAGCTTCCTTCTGGGAAAGTCAGTGGAGACCATCCTACAATGAAACTTACAATATCATTACTGACCTTCTGGAGAAGGAAGTATCTGTTGACCTGATTTTGCTTGACCTTGCCAAAGCATTTCACAAGGTGCCCCAAAGATGCCTTAGGGCAAAATTGTTGTCAGTTGGCATCCACACTGATGTGGTAGAATGGGTGATGAATTTCCTGACAGACTGAAAGCAGCAGATCCAACTTTTCACCAATAATGGTGATAAAGTATTCTCCAAACCATGTGATGTTGTAAGTGGAGTTCCTCAGGGTACCATTCTAGGCCCCACCCTCTTCCTGATTTACACAAATGATATGACAAAAGAAGCCATAAATAACATCATGCTTTACACTGATGACTCCAAGCTTTTTAAACCAGCTGTTCAACAAAGACTGTAATCAGACCTCCAGAGGTGGAACAGTGAATGACTGCTTGAGTTCAACATCAATAAATGCAGTGTCCTCCATTTCAGCAATAACAATCCACACCACCAGTATACCATGCATGACCAGAAGTTGCAGTCTGATATTCAGCTACAAACCAATCATGAAGAACAAGAAGAACAAGACTAGGGAGTACTTGTTGATGAGCAACTGAAGTTCCACAAGCAGTGCCAAAAGCTAACACAAGTCTAGGCCTGCTGAAATGCACTATCACCAGCCCCTCTCATAAAGTCTTTTGAGACTTTACAAGGCTATTGTTAGGTTGTTCTTGGATTTTGGAACATGTCTGACCTCCTCCTCCTACAAGCATGACACCAGAATAAGTGAAGGAGTTCAAAGACATACCACCAAATGCAACATGAGTCTACAAAATATGCAGTATGATAAGAGACTGGAGCACCTAAAACTACCAATGCTGGTTTTCAGACATCACAGATGTGATATGATGCTGACCTACAAATATAACAGTCAACCAAACAACACCCTCCTCACAAAACATACAGATCAACACAACACAATAGAACACTCGCAGAAACTAACAAAGCAAAGAGTGAAGACCAGAATGCACCAAAACTATTTTACCAAACATACTTCCAACAGCTGGAACAACCTTCAAAACAAAACTATGACTGTACCCACTAGTGTCTCCTTCAAGTCAAGACTTGACAAAGAATAGAACAACAAGCCATGTAAATATAAGTGGGACAGTCTATCCCTCTCAGCTTCCAACTAATGCAATATCACTGGGCCCATAACAGAGTGACATTCCAAATTATCATCATTGATGCAGAACAGATCCAGCATGGACCTTAATTTCACTCTAAAGTGTAAATTAAGGTAATTATTAAGGTAATCCTTCATCCACAGAACATGCTCTTGCTATCTCAACCTTTCTCTCATTATAGCCATAGAAAGCAGGATTGAACTGCACTTTTTGTACAACCTACTGTCTAAATACAATTTTACTTTTAAGGTTAAGGAAAATAATAATTACCATTCCTAAATCAGCTACAAATGGCAATTTTCCAAAACAATAGAGAAATATATCAATTAGAGACACAGCCTTTATAGGAACATCAGGGGGGGGGGGGTTGTATTTGCAAGTGACACAATTATTGTATGTAGAACCTTTTCACACAGAAAGCAAAGCATTGACAAATGCAAAAAAAAAAAAAAAACAAGAAATATTTTTATGTAAGAAAATTTGAGGAAATTATTGAGCTATCAACATGTATTTTCTGGCTCTTGATTTCATCAAAGTCTATTCAATTATGTGTTCATAGGCTTAACAAGAATGATGGGTAAAGTTCTACCAAATCATATTACTGACTTTTGCATAAAAAAATATACCACTTGATGCCTTTTTTTATGCTGATTGCAAACATAGTAATCATTTCTATTAGAAATGAATTTTCAGCCCCCTCCCCCTATGTATGCCAATTCAGGGTATATATTTCTACATCCTAACCTAACCCTGAATTGGGATTTATAGGGGGGGGGGGCTGAAATTCATTTCTGATAGAAATGATTATTATATTTGTAATCATCATAAAAAAAGGCATTGAATGGTGTATTCACTTTAGTCCTAACTCAATAATATGATTTGGTAGAACTTTACTGAATTATGCTAATGGCATAGAGCAAACATTAAAATTTTTAAAAGATTTACATATTGTTTATTCAATTGGATCATGATTAACCAATGCCTGTGGATTATACAACTTTAATGAAATGGAATTATAATCAAAATGTAAGTTTTTAAGCAATATTTTAATCCTTTCTATAGCCAAATAAAAGGAAAATGTAGCCTACCATTATTAAGGGTCCATGAAGGGCTTAAAATTGAGTTTCTGAATAAAACAATTATAGTAAATTTTTGGAAGTTCATATTATTGACTTACAAATAAAGTGAACATACCACTCAATGTCTTTTTTTATGCTCTTTATGAATATAATAACTGCTTCTATTAGAAATTCAAATTTATCCACCCCCACCCCCTAACCTAACCTAGGTACCTTCCCCCCCTAACCCCCAAAAAATAATAGCTTAAATAATGTAAATGCATTGAGAAACCACACTTTGCAATCCATTTCTCTATTGGAAATACCTGTTTGACCTGTTTCCTTTAGTGTTTCCCAATACAGTATATAGCAGTGTGTAACATATAATGCAAAAGTACTGTAGGCTACTGGGGGTGGGTAAAGTTGAATTTCCAATAGAAGCAATTATTATATTTGTAAAGATCATAAAAAAGGCATCAAGTGGAATGTTCACTTTATTTGTAAGTCAATGATATGAACTGCCAAAAATTTACAACAATTACTATATTTAGAGAGAGCATAAACAAAGGCATTGAGTGGTATGTTCTCCTAATGCATAACTCAGTAATGCATTAGGATAATGCAAATGAATGTTAAATTTGGATTCAGGTTGCAATTCTGACTATAGCCTAGAGGTAAGTTTGTTTCTTAGCTATCTTAATTACCTTAAATTGTCTTAAATCGCACTTGCTAGCAAAAGGACGAATCCTGTGTCTGCCAGCTTCAGTGATGATAGTTAATCATCATCTGTGGCATCCCAAATGGTGCACCATGGTTTGTAATAATCCATTAATAGGCCTATAAATGTTATCTAGCTTATTATTTTTAGAAGAAAATCATGTAGGGTAATTACTCTATCCTTATGTCAGTAATAGAATCAGATAGGCCTATATGTTTTAAAAAATAAAACAAACAAACTCAAATCATCAAACTCTTTGATATAGGGCCTAGCCTTCAGCTATATCTTGCCCATTAGAGGAGAGGGGGATCACAAAAAATTATAACAGAAACAATATTTGAAAATGGTAGGCCTGTAGCCTATTTCTTTTTTTTTTCTTATCAGACTTCTTCCCATGGCCTACAATAAACCTTAAGCAAGAGCATGACTTGAAAAATTATTTGATGTTAGAAACTTACCCCATGAACCAGTCAACCGTATCTCTTAAGTATTCTGGTAGCTTATCCAGTTTGAATATTTATTTTGTTCCACAAGCAAAAATAGTAAATATTTTGAATTTTTGTTATGTATGCTACTTGAGGAAATTCTAAATTCTGATTGAATTGTCTTAGAGTCGTATAAATTAAGAAAAAACACAACACTTTTTTGAACCTCAAAATAATTTTAGCATTCTAAAATGATTGAAAAAATTTTTTTACACACGATAACAAAATTGTTCCCAATATATATGTAACTTTATAAATTCTAACTATTGCCATCTTATAAAAGAAGTAATCAGATTAACGACACTTATTGACTACTAAAGTCCCTGTGTCGGCCCTGCAGTGTGTTACTACAGAAAGGCTTGATCTCTGGGTCTCGTATTACCAAGTGAGGGTTAAAAGTCTATGATGATGTTGACGACTTAATACAGACATACAATTCTATGAAAAGTAACACACTCTAAAAACATAAAAACTGAAACTTATAATGTTAATGATTCAATATCAAAATTTGTCTTTAGTCTCAAAATTCGGTTTTCCCGAACATGAACCAAGGGCAAACATCTCTAATAGTTTCTTGGACTTTGAAACGCTGGCACATATCAATCTTTAATATCTTCTCACAAAGATTCAACGCTATAAATGGGAGTAGTTAAGACGATTCTTTCTTGGCGGAAAGTGGTTTAAACACTTTGAAAAGTATTTATTCATTACGGTAATTTTATTTCAATTTTCCCAGGACAGTAGTCCTTCAGAAAAATCTCCATAGAATTCCTAAGAGAATCGAAAATAAAATGAGTACTTCCCCCAAAATTAAGTGAGGATGAGAACCCAAATCCCAATGAGGTCTCGATCCTCGCTTGAAATCGGGGTATTTGGCCAATGATGTACTGGTGCGGTATTAATTGAAATTTTCGTGTATACTGTTGTTTGCGCATTTCTGAGACTCCCCTAAATATATTCGTCCATGACGTTTTAAAAACTTTCATTTTGATTAATTCCTAAAACAAGTAATACCATTACTAAGAAAACTATAAACGATAAGCTAATTTCTTTTAGCAAAGAGAGAACTAATGAATATCAGAAGCTATATGTGATTCTGCCACAGTTGCATAAACTAAAAACGAAAGGAGAAACACAACCTAAACACTAAACAGCAATGGCTAACAACAATATGTGGTAGCGCTTTTAGACCAGTGAAAAAACAGTAAGAAGAAATTCTGATGATGGGGCCAGGGAACCGCAACATTTCTTGACCACTTTTAAATTTCAATCTAACTTAAATTGAAGCTTGCGCATGTCTGCTAGAACAGAGATTTCTAATCAACAGCAGAAACTTGGCCCGAAGAAAAGAGCTTGGTGAAAAAGTTCCAGATTTTCCTACCCATCATCGTTTCACACCTGGAGGCATATATGGTACTCATGGAAGAGATGCTCGTATAAACTTCAGAGAGGGCTTACTGAAACAAAAGCAAATCCCATACTTTTCAATTTGGCAAGAATTTTGTACAGCTTTCTAAATGTAATTTAATGTTCAGCAATCTAGCCTAAAGTATTCGAAACACTTTGTACATTGGTCCGACTTGTTTTTTTCAGTCTAGTATTTGTTTTTAAACATATATAAATTCTGTCATTTATGGGCCATGTATTTTGCATCACTAGCAGAAATAGTGAAAAAGTAGATATTTTCGTAGTCACCAAATTCTTATTTCTCAGCAGCGGGCTGGAGTTTACAATTTCGACCTTAGAAATGATGTCGATATACGAGACAATTGATTAGTATTAAAAACAATTGATTAGTGATTGACAACTGATGATGGGGACCTTACCGAAGGGTTCAGTGTGAAGTCTGGTGTCCACAGAGGATGTATCCTGTCCCAAGTGCTATTTACTATATTCATTGACTATATACTACGAATATGTAACCTCACAGGTTGAATCCAGCTGAACCCAAACCGCACATTCTGTGATGGTGATATAACCCTTCATGTAGTAGGGCCATACGGCTCCAATGTTTTATTGTTATTCATTATTATTTTTTTCCCAAAGGTACTTCATACGGAAGGGGTACCTTCCGTATGAATATATAAACGTCGGAGGGGGCTCATTCAAATGGAAATTGGAAGTTGTAGGGCCCTTTTCAAGAGTCAAAAGTGATCGGAGGCCAATTAGCCCCCCCCAACCCAAACCGCACATTCTGTGATGGTTATTTTTATGATGATATAATCCTTCAATCTCATCAGAGGCAGCACTACAGCGTTGCCTATAGTAAAGACCATACAGCTCCAATGTTTTAGTGTTATTTATTATTATTCTTTTTCCCAGAGGTACTTCAGATGGAAAGGGTGGTCATATAAACTCCGGAAGAGGCTCATTCGATTAGAAATCGGAAGTTCTAGCGCCCTTTTTAAGAGTCAAAAGTGATCAGAGGCCAACTAGCCCCCCCCCCCCGAACCAAAACCGCAGATTATGTGATGGTGATTTTGATGATGATATAATCCTTCAATCTCATCAGAGGCAACACTACAGCGTTGCCTATTGTAAAGGCAATACGGCTCCAATGTTTTATTGTTATTTAGTATTATTTTTTTTTTCCAAAGGTACTTCATACGGAAGGGTGGTCATATAAACTTCGGAGGGGGCTCATTCAATTGGAAATCAGAAGTTCTAGGGTCCTTTTTAAGAGTCAAATGTGATCGGAGACCAACTAGCCCCCCACGCCCTTTTTCCCCAAATGCATCTGCTAAAAGTTTCTAGATAGCCATTTTGTTAAAAATAGTTCAAAAATCAGATAACAAACACTCCAGAGTCGATAAAACCCGCCAGTGCCGAGGGGCAGGCATTTTAAGCTATGCCCTGGTGGCATATATGGTACTCATGGAAGGGATGCTCGTACAAACTTCAGAGAGGACTCATTTGATCGGAAATTGAAAGTTCTAGTTATCTTTTTATAAGTCAAAAGGGATTGGAAAGTACTTACACCCCCCCCCCCCCACACACACACACTCTTTTCCCCAAATGCATCCGATCAACATTTTGAGATTGCCTGTTTATTTGAAACAATCCAATGATCAGTTAACAGACACTTCAGGTTCAAATACCCCCCCCCCTCCCCCGAAGCCTGGGAGAAGGGTTGTTACTTATGCTCTGGGGGCATATAAGGTTTTTACAGAAGAAGCAGTTGTATAAACCTTGGGAGGAACTCAAATGATTAGAAACTGAAAGTTCTAATTCCCTTTTTAAGAGTAAAGCTATCCGTTGGCAACTAGCCCCCCCCCCCCCGACCTTCTTTAGGTTGGGGCGTATATTGTTCTTATGAAAGGGATGCTCTTATAAACTTCAGAGAGGGCTCATTTGATTGGAAATTGAAAGTTCTAGTTCACTTTTTAACAGTCAAAAGGGATGTGAGGTCAACTAGCCCCCCCCCACGTCCTTTTTCCTCAAACCCATCCAATAAAAATTTCGAGAAGCCATTTTATTGAAAATAGTTCAAACATCAGATAACAAAATTTCCAGGGTCAACACAACCCCTCAGAGCCGGGAAGTGTTGTAAGTTGTGCCTCGGGGCACATAAGGTTTTATGTAAGGGATGGTCGTATAAAGATCAGAGGTGGCTTATTTGATTGGAAATTGAAAGTTCTGGTTACTTTTTTTTAAAGAGTAATCAAAAGTGATCGGCGGGTATATACCCCCCCCCCCCAACTCAACCTCTTTTCCTCAAATGCATCCGATAAAAATTTTGATTTTGTTTGAAATAGTCCAACGATCAGATGCCAAGAACTTCGAGGTAAACATAATCCCTTTCCCCTGAAACCCGGAGGAAGGGTTGTAACTTATGCCCCTAGGACATATACGTTTTTTATGGAAGAGCTGGTCTAATAAACATCGGAAGGGACACAAACGATTAGAAAATTTTAAGTTCTAGTTCCCTTTTTAAGAGTCAAAAGTGATCCAATGGCAACTAGCCTCCCCCACCAACCCTAAAGCTCCAATGCTTTATTTTTTCCAGAGGCGCTTCATCTGGAAAGGATGGCCGCAATAAACTTTGGAGGGGGCTCGTTCGATTGGAAATCGGAAGTTATAGTGCCCTTTCAAGAGTCAAAAGTAATCGTATGCAAATAGCCCCCCACGTCCTTTTTCCCCAAATGCTTCCGATAAGGATTCAAAAAATAGTTCAAAGATCAGATTACAGGACCCAGGAGCAGGCGTTTTAATTTATGCCCTGGGGGTATATCTGGTTCTTATGGAAGGAATGCTTGTATAAACTTCAGAGGGGTTCATTTGATTGGAAATTGAAAGTTCTAGTTCACTTTTTAACAGTCAAAAGGGATCTGAAGTCAACAAGCCCCCCCCCCCCCACGCCCCTTTTTCCTCAAACCCATCCGATAAAAAATTTGAGATAGCCATTTTATTGAAAATAGTTCAGACGTCATGTAACAAAACTCCAGGATCTGCAAAACCCCCCAGAGTCTGGGGGCAACTGTTGTAAGCTATGCCCCGGGGTATATAAGGTTTTTAGGGAAGGAGCGGTCGTATAAACTTCAGAGGTAGCCCTTTTGATTGTAAATTGAAAGTTGCAGTTGCATTTTTAAGAGTCAAAAGTGTTCAGAGGGCATCTACCCCCCCCCCCCCCCCCAACACACACACCCTCTTTTCCTTAAATGCATCCAATCAACCTGACATAACAATTTTCTTTGAAATAGTCCAATGATCAGATAACAAAAATTTGGAGAGAACATACCCCAACCTCCCCCCCCCCCCCCCAGAGACCGGGGGAATTGGGGGTCGGCGGAACGGGGAAAGAGGTGGTCGCATAAACTTTGGAGGGAACTAAAATGATTAGAAATCGAAAGTCCTAGTTCCCATTTTAAGAGTCAAAAGTGATCCAACGGCAAGTAGTCCCCCTCCCACCAACCCTCTTTTTTCCAAATGTGTCCGATCGAATTTTTATATAGATATCTTGTTCAAAATAGAACAAAAATCCTATAGCAAAATCTCCGGAGATAACACAGCCCCCCCCAGAATCCAGGAGCAAGTGTTGTAAATTGTTCCTCTGGGGCATATAAGTGATCGGAGGGCAACTAACCCCCCTTCCCGAGGCCCTTCTTCCCCCGAATGCATCCGATCAAAATTTTGAGATGGTCATTTTGCTCAAAATAGTTTAATGATTAAATAGCAAAAACTCCGGGGTTTACACCTCCCCCCCCCCCCTCCCCATATCCCGGGGGCAAGTGTTGTAATTTATGCACCGTGAGCATATAAGGTTTTTATGTTAGGGGTGATCGTATAAACTTCAGAGGGGACTGATTTGATTGGAAGTTCTAGTTACCTTTTAAAGAGTCAAACAGAGGGCATCTACCCCAAATATTTTCTTTTCGAGTTCTTACAGCATTGAAAACAAAAATAAAGTTACAATGAGATAAATTCTTGAACTGATGGATATTTCAACAATTAATATTATTATACATCAAATATTCAGTTTTATGTTGTTTATAATTTCCAAGACTGTTCAAGACCTATATAGTTTTCTGTAAAGCGCTAATGACGCAGTAGGTTTTAGACTATTACAGTGAGAGAAGGAGGTCATACCCAAACTCTTGTTTGTAGTAATTTTTGTTCGTTTCAAGCTTGATTTGCATATTCAATTTAAGTTTCACTCGTTTTAAGATTTATTTATTAATTTACATTAATATCTATTGTATGTTTGTTTGCATTGATTGTTTATTTAATTTCTGTTCGTTTTCATTTATACTTCAATAGCAAAATATTTTTTTCATTTTAAGCTTGATTTTCATTTTCAATCTAAGCATTGCTCGCTTTAAGATCTATTTATTCATTTATATTATTACTTGTTGTATGTTTTTGCTATGATTGTTTATTTAATTTCTGTTCGTTTATAACGAACAGGGTTTCATTTATTCTTTAATAGTAATTTCTGGTCGTTTTTGGCTTGAATTTTAAAAGATATTTGTATCTGTTGAGCTTAAGTTTAAAATGGCCTTTACTTTTCTTTGAAAAATATATTTTTCGGAAAGTTTTTTTTAATTAATTTTTATACGTTTTTTATTGCAAAAATTTTCAAGTTTTGAAAAATTCCTTATTTCAAAATCAAACTTTAAAAAAAAATCAAATATTCATCAAAGTATCAAAACTGATATCAAAGTAACAATATCAAAGTGAAAAAAATGGGTTTGTGTCAATCTCGGAGTTTTTATTATCTGATGTTTGAACTATTTTTAAAAAAATTGATATCTCAAAATTTTTATTGAATGGGTTTTGGGAAAAAGGGCGTGTGGGGACTAATTAAGCTTCGGTCTCTTTTGACTTTTTAAAAGTGAACTAGAAATTTCTATTTTCAGTCAAATGGGCCCTCTCTGAAGTTTACACGAGTATCCCTTCTATAAGAACAACATATATCCCCAGAGTGTAACTTACAACGCCTGTCTCTGGGTCCAGGGGGGTTGTGTCGACCCTGGAGTTTTAATATCTGATGGTCGAAATATTTTTAACAAAATGGTC
>NC_142806.1:32549655-32579969 GCF_049724085.1 Artemia sp. Qi Xiang Cuo
CTATGCAATGAGTTTTCAATAGCATGGTTCTTTACTTCCTGTCACTTATTTACTGTTAAATTAATAATAAGAAAAAAGCTATGTTATTGAAAATTGATTGAACATATAAAATTTGGGCTATATATTTGTCCAAAATGGGGGGGGGGAGCAAAGTGAAGAAGTTCATATTTGGAAATGACCTAAGTAAGTATTTAAGTGTGTTTAAAAGTAGGATCCAGAATTTTATGATTTTCTATTATGCAGAGTGGGGGTAATAAACAGATACCCATATTCTTTTTTCCAATGGTTTGTTCCTGATGTTAAATAAATAAATAAGAAGTAAATATGTATATGATCATGATTCCAATACTGTCATATGGACAAACTGAACACAATACTTGATGCTTTTTTATACACTTTCTAAACAGAATAATAGTTGCACTTGCAAAGAAACGCCTCCCCCCTAATTGTCCAATATATGACCCCAGGATAAAGGTTTGCACAAAACTAAAGAAAAAATTAATATAAAAAATTTCATAACTGACATAGGGACAAGGCAAGTGCACCATTCAATATCTTTTTTATGCACTTTCCAAATATAATAACCAATTCACTAGTAAATACGCCCCACCCCCTTCTGTTGATTTCATATATAGCCAAGAAAATATAAAAAACTAAAAGAAAACACAAAAAAGTGAAATTTGTACTATATAATGTGCAGGATACTTTTATTAATTAGATTATCATTTTTCTTTCTATTATTATATGCTTTTTAAAACCGTTTCATGTAATATTATGATTAATTTATGTATTCAATCATGTAGGCTACAGAAATAAATTGCAGACTGATCAGAAGAATACATTGATTTTATTGAGAAATTCATTATTAGGGTTATATATAGGACCATCAGAAGGGGGCGGGTGCATTTCTGAGTGCATTGATTAGTATATTCAGGAAGAGTATAAAAAGCAATCAAGTAGTTTGTTTGGTAAAGGTTAAGAATTGGGTCTCTTCAGAATGAGACATGTTAGAACAAGAAGACAAATTTTTAGAATGCAGATTTTATACTTATTTCCATGGTTTGGTTTGTACTCTTTGACAATTCATCCCCAGTGTCCCTCTAATGGTGTCATATAGCCTTAGGCTATGCAGAAAAAAACGAATATAAAAATTGATGAAAACTGATTCAAAACAGATACAAATGAGAGAAAAGAAGGAAATAAAATTCACTGATACTTGTCACACATCACAAAGTAAGAAATCCCATCATTTTTTAGTTTAATTTCTTTATATAGCCTTGGACTATATAAGACCATTAGAGGTAGGATGGGGATAAATTGTCAAAAATACAAACTAAACTATAATACTAGCAATCTCAAAATATGTATCTTTTTGTTCTTGCATATCTCCTTCTGAAGAAACCCAATTCTTAAACTTTACTGTATGTTCACCTTGTCCTTATGCCAATTATGGAATCTTGTATATATTGACCAAAGAGCACTTAAACAACAAAATTCTTGCTCAATAATATGCAGCATGTTTTTACTAATCAGATTATCATGTTTACTTTAAATATTATCTGTATTCATAAATCATTAATTAATTGTATTTGGTAGGCTACCCAACATATCTGAAATACATTTACAACCACATAAGCCTAATGGAAAAAAAGGATCTTAATTTGCTCCAAGGTAAAAAATAATATTTAGGAATTTTTAAAAAGCATGAAATCCCTTAAAAATGATGTCACAGTAAAACTGATGTAATTTTCCTGGGTTTCTAGCTCTTTTTCAAAATCCTGCAAATCTGCTTTCAAAATAACATTTTACTTTTAGATACTACTACTACTAACAACTCACCAAAGCACCAAGCTGTCTGAGGCCTACAGAGCTACCCATACTCCTCTTCCATCCTAATCTATCCAAAGCCCCTTTCTATACACCCTCTAAGGAAGTTCTCATTTCCCTTAAATCTTTTTTACAACATTACTCCTACCCCAACCATAGACAAACTGCTTTCTGTTTAGCCCTAGATGATTGGCCAAAAAGGACAATAATTGGCAATCTGTCATCCAATCTGATCACTATGAGAAGTTTGCAAAGGCTCAAAATAAACTACAAAACCTCACTAAACAACTCTATTCAAACTTAAGTCCAAGCTTGCAGATGATAGCAAGAGAAACCCTAAAAGGTTCTGGAACTATGTATCTAGCAAAGATCATGGTAGACATTCAATAAAGAAGCTGAAGAAATCTGATGGCATGGAAGTTACTGACAACAGCAACAGCAACCTTATAAGAAAATCGAAATATATTTTCTTGTGATTATTATCGCTTCTAATCAGCAGTTGTACCAAACCAATCCTGCTCAACTCATCCTCAGGGCTATACTGTGGTGTTTATCCTCCCCATAGTATAGTGCAGACGGTTTGATATCATTCTATTTTCCCTTCTTGTTTTAATTTTATTTTTGTTTTTAAAGCTTTTTCCAATAGGCAATGACTAGAAGTCCTCCAAAAAAAAAAGTTCCCCCAGATCCCAAATCAAATTCCAGTGAAAGTGTCATAGTGAAAGATACCCATCCTGGCTGGTCAAACACGCTATCTCATAGTTCTAATGATAGTTCCAATTTGGAGAATAGGACAATGATAAGTGTAGGGGCTAATGTAACCATAAATGATGATAATGGGTTTCAAGAGGTCCTCTCTAGAAGTTCTAAAAAAAGGAAAAAAATCTCCCCAATCAAAAGCATTTCCCCTCTCTCTGCCCAAGATCCTCCCTCCAAAAACTTAAGAATTTACCTTAAAATTACTCCCACTACCCCCTTTGAAATAAGACTGATCTCTGCAATAAGAGTTGCAATTTTTAAATTGCTAAAATCAATGATCTCTCTTAATATTAACTGTGATGGATCTCTGCTAATAGCTGTAGAAGATCAGAAATCAGCAGATACAATAATTAACCTAACATCCCTTCTGAATACCCCAATTATTGCATCTAATTGGAACCCAAAACAATCACCAACAAAAATAGTAGTTTAGAATATTCCCCCAGAGATATCTACTCAGGAGTTAAAAGAAGGGCTCTCAGATAGGGCAGGAAACACAATCCCAGTTGAGGATGTTACCCAACTTGGAAAACCTAACTCTAATGGCCTAAAAACCAGTAGATCCTTCTTATTCACACTGAAGGATAAAATTGATATCCCAGAAAAATTATTCCTATTTGGGCAAATCAAACCACACAAGGAATACAAACCTAAGCCTATCCAGTGTCAGAAGTGTTTCAAACTGGGACACACGACAAACAAATGCAATGAAATTCTCCAAGAGTGTAGTAATTGTAAATCTTTCCATCCTAAAGAGCTGACAACTTGCAACAACACTCAGCCTACATGCATCAATTGCAAAGACCCACATGAATCTACAAATAAATCATTATGCCCTGCATACAAGAAAAGAGCTCTAACACTCCAAATATCAACAGAGAAAGCCATCCCATACCCCTTTGCAGCAATGGAAGCAAATGCTGCCCAACAATACCAAATAAAGCCTGTAATGAAACCAACCAAAACCCCCACGTCAAATGCCCCCACTGCACCAAGCACCCCATATAAAACACCATCTTCTAAGCCCCCTAGGTCAAATCCCTATCAGAAGGAATCACCAAGCCAACAAGCCTCCTTGTCCGGTGAGATGAGGTCAGCCTGGCCCCCCCTCCCAAGAGGAAACAAACCAGTAACACTACCAGGAATCAACCCCTTAACCAACAAACAGGATGCACAACCAAAAATGCAATCCCCAAATATATGCTTATTCATTCTAAACTGTAATGCAGTTCAGGCCATGAACATACATCAAATACAGAAAACAAAAATTATTGCAGAATTGGCAAAAATCTACATCCCTGATGATATGCTCATTCAAGCAAAAAAAGATCTTGCTTTACTTTTAACAAAGCTGAACATTGATACACAGTCATATGAAGAATAAATCAACAACACAACATATATCAATACTCCAATGGAATGTAAGAGCACTCACAGAAAATGAGCGAAATGAACTAATATCATTTATGAATAATAATTCCATTAATATTACTTGCCTCCAGGAAACTCATTTAACCCAAAATCAACAAATTAGGTCTCCGGGATATACTATCCTGAGAAAGGATAGATCTTCAGAGAGAAAAGGAGGTGGGGTAGCTTTATTAGTTAAAAATAATATAAAATTTTGTGGCATCAATTTTCCAGATTTTGCAAATGATGTTGATGTAATTGGTATAAGTGTTTGGCTGAATAATTTAAAAACCTACATAATAAGCTTTTATAACCCTAATGGCCAAACTACAGATGCCAAGGATTTCTTTAATTATATAAATAATTCTAATATGTTAAAAAATATCATTATTTGTGGTGATTTCAATGCCCACAGCCTTTTGTGGGGGAATAAACCAGCAAATAAAGCTGGTAAATTCATTGAGAATATGACTTAAAATAATAATGAATTAGCTGTTGCTACCCCTCCAAACCTGAACACATATTTCAACCCCAAAAGTGGCAGATTCTCCACAATTGACCTACAAATTGTGTCATCAAATTTTTTGAACAAAATCTACATAAATAAAATTGATAGTCTATGTACTGACCACTTTGCTATAGTTTGCTCCCTAAATGAACCTGCTGAAACTTTATCTCATACCTCCAAATATATGAACACTAAAGCAAATTGGTCTATGTTCCAAAATAAGCTAAATGATGAAATTACAAGTTTCAACCAAAGTTCATGCATTTCTAACACAACAGTTGACACACATGCTGAAGCCTTGACATCTTTACAAGTAAATACAGCTAATGATGCTATCCCCAAGACAACACCTAAGAAAACATTCCCTAAACAAATTCATAAGGCATGGTGGACAAATGAGTACCTAAATAAATGGAGGATAAAAAAGGCAGCTAGGACAGAATTCATAAAAAAACCATCACCTATTACATACTTAAAAAAATTACAAGCAGAATCTAATCTAAAAAGGACTATATTAGATGCTAAATATAAATACTGGAATAATTTTGCAAATAATCTCTCCAGGGAAACACGTGAGCCAATTATACATAAAGTCATAAGCCACATCTGTGGGAAAAAGACTTCCCCCAACCCACTCCTGTATGAGCTTATACATAATAATACCCATTATGACAATGATAATGATAAAGCTAACCTATTTGCAACTCTTTTTGTTAATAAGCTAACATCAAATAATTAAAGCAAACTGTCCACAATTCCTATGAACCCAAGTTACCAACCACTCCCAGGAACCGAGTACATAACCAATCCATTTTCAATCCAGAAATTGAATAATGCAATACATCATATTAGGACCAAAACTAGCAGCAGTTATGACAATATACACCCTACATGGATAAAGAATCTCACACCTTCATACAAACAAGAACTGCTAAATTGTTATAATCATGCTTGGGCATCTTCTAGGTTCCCCAATATATGGAAATGTTCGTCCCTCATACCAATCCTAAAGAAAAATAAACCAAAAGATAACCCTGAGTCTTATAGGCCCATAATGATTACACCTGTGATGGGGAAAATAATGGAGAAAATGATATATCAAAGACTCCTCTGGTTTGTTGAAAAAAATATTATGATCCCACACACTCAAACTGGATTCAGGAAACACCACTCCTCAACAGATGCTTTCATTTTGCTAACAAATGCAATAAATGAATCTTTATCAAAAAATAATGTCCTAGTGGTAGCTTTCCTAGATTTTGAAGGGGCATATGATAATGTGAACCACCAAATCCTTTTAAATAAACTTGCAAACCATGGAGTACCCCCCAAGCTAGTATCCTTTATTAAATCGTTCATAGAAGTGCGAAGTTTCATCGTTTGTGTTGGTTCAGCCTCTTCACCCCAAAAGACAATAACCAAAGGCCTACCTCAGGGAGCAGTCCTCAGTTGCCTCCTATTTGCCCTATATCTCTGGGACATGAACCTACCCCACACGAATCTACAATATGCTGATGATCTGGTGCTATGGTCATCTGGCAAAACCTTCCAGATAGCTCAATCAAATCTGCAAAAGTCACTTTTCCAGTTCGATAAATTCTCTCAGCATTCAGATTTACCCATTGCACCCACCAAGTCAAAAATAATCCAATTTCACCGGAAGCAAAACCATGTTAATGCAAAACTAACTCTAAATAAAACAACTATTCCAGAAGATAATAATATTAATTCCCTAGGTCTCATGCTTGACCAAAACTTAATTTCCACCTCCAGATTTCAAACACAATAAAAAAATGCTATAGAAAAGCAAATATACTAAAAAGACTTCTTTCCACACCCTGGGGTTGTAAGGAGAAAACCTTACTCCAGTTTTATAAATCACATATAAGACCCCATATTGACTATGGGCTCATCGTATATGGTGCATGTGCAAAGACCCAGATGCAAAAAATTGAAACAATACAAAACGATATAATATGCCTTATATTTGGTCTTGGGAAACCCACAAGCACCAAGTTTCTGCTTATGGAGAGTGGATTAACAACAATAAGGGAGAGACGTAGCTTTCTCTTGATAAAACATCTTACAAAAATTGAATCAAATAGCACACACATTACATAATTGGTTAAGAAATCCAGCCATGTATAGAGGTATTGCAGATGAGTATGCCAATATTCAAAAGAAGTTCCCTGTACCTGCAAATTCTATTGCACCTACTTTCTCCCAATCCCCTCTATGAAATTGGTCATTTCCCATAATAAATACTGAATTTTCAAAATGGAATAAAGACTTAACCCCCATTGCTTTTGTCCAGAAAAATTTGCAGAACTTAATACAATTACCTATAAAAATCACTTCCAAATATTTGTTGATGGGTCAAAAATGAATGAGAAGGTTGCAAGTGGTGTTTTCCTTCCTCACCTGAAAATTGCAATGGGTGAGAGATTATATAATAATTTATCTATAATGTCTGCTGAGTTAAATGCCATAATCATGGCATTAGAACACTTTAAGCAAAACCAACCTTTGATTGCAAATTCGAATAATATTATCATCTATTCCGACTCTTTATCAAGCCTTGAGTTGCTGGCCTCAGCTCCACAATATAAGTTGGACATTGACACTTATCACTGTCTGAGTATTATCGATAATCTTGTTTAAAGTGGCATAAAAACTTATCTTCAGAATATTCCGAGCCACTCTGGCATATGTGGTAGCCATCAGGTTGGTGAAATAGCTCAAAATGCTATAAACATTAACCAGCCAAGTGGGACACCAATCCTAATTAGAGATATTTTCCAATGGAGGCTATCAGATATTAATTTTAATAAGATCAATGCTATCCTTTACCCCTTTCCCAATAAGTATCTTTCTAAAATCTATCATAGAATTCGTTCTGGAACAAATGGACTAAATTTCCTTGCATTCTCATATAAGCTTTCTAATTCAAGTGGTTCAATTCCCCTGTCCCCTCTTTGCAGGTAGTGTAATATGAATAATGAAACAATTGACCATTGCCTATTTGAATGTAATATGCTGACGTCTGCACAACATACCTTGCTTTGTAAACTGTTAAAATACTTCAAACACCACAAAATCTCACTATAAGCCAAGAGCCTAGCCAACTATACCTGCACACAGAGCACAGAAATCGATATCTACCATATTATATTTGAACTCCTTGAGTCAAAATATCTACTGAAAGATATCTGAGAATATCTAATAAATAAGAGACAACCAAGACAGTAGCTCTGTAGCCCACAGAGTGAAGCAAAAAGAAGAGGGCTAAATAATACCAACTGAATAGCCCACCTGCAGTGAATTAGAAGAAGAAGAACTGACCTCCAAAAAATTACTGAGTTACTCAACAAGCAATTTGCATCAGTATTTACCAATGAATTTGATGGTCCTCTCCTCAACAGTCCAGCATACAGTGTACTGAACCCTATGCCTCCTATCATGATTTCTCTGTGGTCTGTCATGAAGTGACTTGAAGTGCTAGATGCTAACAAGTTGGCAGGACTGGATAACATCCACCCAAGGCTAATAAAAGAACTGGCTAAAGAGATCTCAGCTCCACTATATCAAATATTTCAGAAGTCCCTCAACTCAAAGACTGTGCCTTTGGATTGGAAGAGCTCTCACATTACACAAATATTCAAGAAAGGTGACAAGACAAATGCAGAGAATTATTGGCTGATCAGCTTAACCTTGGCTGTAGCAAAAACCCTGGAATGTAGTGTTAACACAAAAATTCTGACACATCTTCTATCCATCAATATACTGTCACCAGACCAGCACAGCTTCCTGCTGGGAAAGTCAGTGGAGACCATCCTACAATGAAACTTACAATATCATTACTGACCTTCTGGAGAAGGAAGTATCTGTTGACCTTATTTTGCTTGACCTTGCCAAAGCATTTCACAAGGTGCCCCAAAGATGCCTTAGGGCAAAATTGTTGTCAGTTGGCATCCACACTGATGTGGTAGAATGGGTGATGAATTTCCTGACAGGCTGAAAGCAGCATGTCCAACTTTTCACCAATAATGGTGATAAAGTATTCTCCAAACCATGTGATGTTGTAAGTGGAGTTCCTCAGGGTACCATTCTAGGCCCCACCCTCTTCCTGATTTACATAAATGATATGACAAAGGAAGCCATAAATAACATCATGCTTTACACTGATGACTCCAAGCTTTTTAAACCAGCTGTTCAACAAAGACTGTAATCAGACCTCCAGAGGTGGAACAGTGAATGACTGCTTGAGTTCAACATCAATAAATGCAGTGTCCTCCATTTCAGCAATAACAATCCACACCACCAGTATACCATGCATGACCAGAAGTTGCAGTCTGATATTCAGCTACAAACCAATCATGAAGAACAAGACTAGGGAGTACTTGTTGATGAGCAACTGAAGTTCCACAAGCAGTGCCAAAAGCTAACACAAGTCTAGGCCTGCTGAAATGCACTATCACCAGCCCCTCTCATAAAGTCTTTTTGAGACTTTACAAGGCTATTGTTAGGTTGTTCTTGGATTTTGGAACATGTCTGACCTCCTCCTCCTACAAGCATGACACTAGAATAAGTGAAGGAGTTCAAAGACATACCACCAAATGCAACATGAGTCTACAAAATATGCAGTATGATAAGAGACTGGAGCACCTAAAACTACCAATGCTGGTTTTCAGACATCACAGATGTGATATAATGCTGACCTACACATATAACAGTCAACCAAACAACACCCTCCTCACAAAACATACAGATCAACACAACACAATAGAACACTCACAGAAACTAACAAAGCAAAAAGTGAAGACCAGAATGCACCAAAACTATTTTACCAAACATACTTCCAACAGCTGGAACAACCTTCAAAACAAAACTGTGACTGTACCCACTAGTGTCTCCTTCAAGTCAAGACTTGACAAAGAATAGAACAACAAGCCATGTAAATATAAGTGGGACAGTCTATCCCTCTCAGCTGCCAACTAATGCAACATCACTGGGCCCATAGCAGAGTGACATTCCAAATTATCATCATTGATGCAGAACAGATCCAGCATGGACCTTAATTTCACTCTAAAGTGTAAATTAAGGTAATTATTAGGGTAATCCTTCATCCACAGAACATGCTCTTGCTATCTCAACCTTTCTCTCATTATAGCCATAGATAGCAGGATTGAACTGCACTTTTTGTACAACCTACTGTCTAAATACAATTTTACTTTTAAGGTTAAGGAAAATAATAATTACCATTCCTAAATCAGCTACAAATGGCCATTTTCCAAAACAATAGAGAAATATATCAATTAGAGTGTGTCTCTATAGGAACATCAGGGGGCCTTTATAGGAACATCAGGGGGGGGGTTGTATTTGCAAGTGACACAATTATTGTATGTAGAACCTTTTCACACAGAAAGCAAAGCATTGACAAATGCAAAAAAAAACAAACAAGAAATATTTTTATGTAAGAAAATTTGAGGAAATTATTGAGCTATCAACATGTATTTTCTGGCTCTTGATTTCATCAAAGTCTATTCAATTATGTGTTCATAGGCTTAACAAGAATGATGGGTAAAGTTCTACCAAATCATATTACTGACTTATGCATAAAAAAATATACCACTTGATGCCTTTTTTTATGCTGATTAAAAATATATTAATCATTTCTATCAGAAATTAATTTCAGCCCCCCCCCCTATATATGCCAATTCAGGGTATATATTTCTACATCCTAACCTAACCCATAATTGGGATAGGCCTATATAGGGGGGGGGTGAAATTCATTTCTGATAGAAATGATTATTATATTTGTAATCAGCATAAAAAAGGCATCGAATGGTGTATTCACTTTATTCCTAACTCAATAATATGATTTAGTAGAAATTTACTGAATTATGCAAATGGCATAGAGCAAACATTAAAATTTTTAAAAGATTTACATATTGTTTATTCAATTGGATCATGATTAACCAATGCCTGTGGATTATACAACTTTAATGAAATGGAATTATAATCAAAATGTAAGTTTTTAAGCAATATTTTAATCCTTTTTATAGCCAAATAAAAGGAAAATGTAGCCTACCATTATTAAGGGTCCATGAAGGGCTTAAAATTGAGTTTCTGAATAAAACAATTATAGTAAATTTTTGGCAGTTCATATTATTGACTTACAAATAAAAAGAACATACCACTCAATGTCTTTTTTTATGCTCTTTATGAATATAATAACTACTTTTATTAGAAATTCAAATTTATCCACCCCCACCCCCTAACCTAACCTAGGTACCTCCCCCCCTAAACCCCAAAAAATAATAGCTTAAATAATGTAAATGCATTGAGAAACCACACTTTGCAATCCATTTCTCTATTGCAAATACCTGTTTGACCTGTTTCCTTTAGTGTTTTCCAATACAGCCTAGTATATAGCAGTGTGTAACATATAATGCATAAGTACTGGAGGTGGGGGTGGGTAAATTTGAATTTCGGTAAAATTCTACTTTAGCTACTTTCGACTATCCTGAAAAGGGGTTGGGTTAGGAAAATAAAACATTCACAGATGGGTCTACAGGCTAAAGTATGTCCCAGGAAGGTATTTTGAAGTAGGCTACTTAGCCTACCTCCACTCCTTCTCCCTCTAGAGGGTCCTGACCTTTGATGACCTTAAAAAATTTGTGTGTTATAAAAGTGAAACCTTGCAAAATAGATCTTCTGCTTAAATTAAGTGCAACAAAATTGTTTTCAGCTTCACAGCTTTGCTCAGTTCAAATTTATAATTTGAATTGATTGATTTATAATTTGATTGTTAAAGATATGCAAATACATTTCCTAAATTTTGAAAAAAAAACCTTGATAGGGCCTATGGGCCAAAGAAAAAGAAATAGGTAACTGAAAATTCAAGTAAATGTTGTTTGGTCAAAATTTCAATAGGTATAGACCTGTCAAGCTGGCAAATTTCAGGACCCTCTAGAGGGAGAAGGAGTGGAGGTAGGTACTTCAAAATACATTCCCAGGACACACTTTAGCCTGTAGACCCATCCCTGAAAGTTTCATTTCCCTAACCTAACTCCTTTCCAAGATAGCCAAAAGTAACTAAAGTAGAATTTTACCTGAATTTCTGATAGAAGCAATTATTATATTTGTAAAGAGCGTAAAAAAAGGCATTGAGTGGTATGTTCACTTTATTTGTAAGTCAATAATATGAACTGCCAAAAATTTACAACAATTACTATATTTAGAGAGAGCATAAACAAAGGCATTGAGTGGTATGTTCTCCTAATGCATAACTCAGTAATGCATTAGGATAATGCAAATGAATGCTAAATTTGGATTCAGGTTGCAATTCTGACTATAGAGGTAAGTTTGTTTCTTAGCTATCTTAATTACCTTAAATTGCCTTAAATCGCACTTGCTAGCAATAGGACGAATCCTGTGTCTGCCAGCTTCAGTGGTGATAGTTAATCATCATCTGTGGCATCCCAAATGGTGCACCATGGTTTGTAATAATCCATTAATAGGCCTATAAATGTCATCTAGCCTATTATTTTTAGAAGAAAATCATGTAGGGTAATTACTCTATCCTTATGTCAGTAATAGAATCAGATAGGCCTATATGTTTTAAAAAATAAAACAAACAAACTCAAATCATCAAACTCTTTGATATAGGGCCTAGCCTTCAGCTATATCTTGCCCATTAGAGGAGAGGGGGATCACAAAAAATTATAACAGAAACAATATTTGAAAATGGTAGGCCTGTAGCCTATTTCTTTTTTTTTTCTTATCAGACTTCTTCCCATGGCCTACAATAAACCTTAAGCAAGAGCATGACTTGAAAAATTATTTGCTGTTAGAAACTTACCCCATGAACCAGTCAACCGTATCTCTTAAGTATTCTGGTAGCTTATCCAGTTTGAATATTTATTTTGTTCCACAAGCAAAAATAGTAAATATTTTGAATTTTTGTTATGTATGCTACTTGAGGAAATTCTAAATTCTGATTGAATTGTCTTAGAGTTGTATAAATTAAGAAAAAACACAATACTTTTTTGAACCTCAAAATAATTTTAGCATTCTGAAATGATTGAAAAAGAATTTTTACACACGATAACGAAATTGTTCCCAATATATATGTAACTTTATGAATTCTAACTATTGCCATCTTATAAAAGAAGTAATCAGATTAACGACACTTATTGACTACTAAAGTCCCTGTGTCGGCCCTGCAGTGTGTTACTACAGCAAGGCTTGATCTCTGGGTCTCGTATTACCAAGTGAGGGTTAAAAGTCTATGATGATGTTGACGACTTAATACAGACATACAATTCTATGAAAAGTAACACACTCTAAAAACATAATAACTGAAACTTATAATGTTAATGATTCAATATCAAAATTTGTCTTTAGTCTCAAAATTCGGTTTTCCCGAACATGAACCAAGGGCAAACATCTCTAATAGTTTCTTGGACTTAGAAACGCTGGCACATTTCAATCTTTAATATCTTCTCACAAAGATTCAACGCTATAAATGGGAGTAGTTAAGACGATTCTTTCTTGGCGGAAAGTGGTTTAAACACTTTGAAAAGTATTTATTCGTTACGGTAATTTTATTTCAATTTTCCCAGGACAGTAGTCCTTCAGAAAAATCTCCATAGAATTCCTAAGAGAATCGAAAATAAAATGAGTACTTCCCCCAAAATTAAGTGAGGATGAGAACCCAAATCCCAATGAGGTCTCGATCCTCGCTTGAAATCGGGGTATTTGGCCAATGATGTACTGGTGCGGTATTACTTGAAATTTTCGTGTATACTGTTGTTTGCGCATTTCTGAGACTCCCCTAAATATATTAGTCCATGACGTTTTAAAAACTTTCATTTTGATTAATTCCTAAAACAAGTAATACCATTACTAAGAAAACTATAAAGGATAAGCTAATTTCTTTTAGCAAAGAGAGAACTAATGAATATCAGAAGCTATATGTGATTCTGCCACAGTTGCATAAACTAAAAACGAAAGGAGAAACACAACCAAAACACTAAACAGCAATGGCTAACAACAATATGTGGTAGCGCTTTTAGACCAGTGAAAAACAGTAAGAAGAAATTCTGATGATGGGGCCAGGGAACCGCAACATTTCTTGACCACTTTTAAATTTCAATCTAACTTAAATTGAAACTTGCGCCTGTCTGCTAGAACAGAGATTTCTAATCAACAGCAGAAACTTGGCCCGAAGAAAAGAGCTTGGTGAAAAGGTTCCAGATTTTCCTACCCATCATCGTTTCACACCTGGAGGCATATATGGTACTCATGGAAGGGATGCTCGTATAAACTTCAGAGAGGGCTTACTGAAACTAAAGCAAATCCCATACTTTTCAATTTGGCAGGAATTTTGTACAGCTTTCTAAATGTAATTTAATGTTCAGCAATCTAGCCTAAAGTATTCGAAACACTTTGTACATTGGTCCGACTTGTTTTTTTTTAGTCTAGTATTTGTTTTTAAACATATATACATTCTGTCGTTTATGGGCCATGTATTTTGCATCACTAGCAGAAATAGTGAAAAAGTAGATATTTTCGTAGTCACCAAATTCTTATTTCTCAGCAGCGGGCTGGAGTTTACAATTTTGACCTTAGAAATAATGTCGATATACGAGACAATTGATTAGTATTAAAAACAATTGATTAGTGATTGACAACTGATGATGGGAACCTTACCGAAGGGTTCAATGTGAAGTCTGGTGTCCACAGAGGATGTATCCTGTCCCAAGTGCTATTTAACATATTCATTGACTATATACTACGAATATGTAACCTCACAGGTTGAATCCAGCTGAACCCAAACCGCACATTGTGTGATGGTGATATAACCCTTCATGTAGTAGGGCCATACGGCTCCAATGTTTTATTGTTATTCATTATTATTTTTTTCCCAAAGATACTTCATACGGAAGGGGTACCTTCCGTATGAATATATAAACTTCGGAGGGGGCTCATTCAATTGGAAATTGGAAGTTGTAGGGCCCTTTTCAAGAGTCAAAAGTGATCGGAGGCCAATTAGCCCCCCCCCCAACCCAAACCGCAAATTCTGTGATGGTTATTTTTATGATGATATAATCCTTCAATCTCATCAGAGGCAACACTACAGCGTTGCCTATAGTAAAGACCATACAGCTCCAATGTTTTAGTGTTATTTATTATTATTCTTTTTCCCAGAGGTACTTCACATGGAAAGGGTGGTTATATAAACTCCGGAAGAGGCTCATTCGAATAGAAATCGGAAGTTCTAGCGCCCTTTTTAAGAGTCAAAAGTGATCAGAGGCCAATTAGCCCCCCCCCCCCCCCGAACCAAAACCGCAGATTATGTGATGGTGATTTTGATGATGATATAATCCTTCAATCTCATCAGAGGCAACACTACAGCGTTGCCTATTGTAAAGGCCATACGGCTCCAATGTTTTATTGTTATTTAGTATTATTTTTTTTTTCCAAAGGTACTTCATACGGAAGGGTGGTCATATAAACTTCGGAGGGGGCTCATTCAATTGGAAATCAGAAGTTCTAGGGTCCTTTTTAAGAGTCAAATGTGATCGGAGACCAACTAGCCCCCCACGCCCTTTTTCCCCAAATGCATCTGCTAAAAGTTTCTAGATAGCCATTTTGTTAAAAATAGTTCAAAGATTAGATAACAAACACTCCAGAGTCGATAAAACCCGCCAGTGCCGAGGGGCAGGCATTGTAAGCTATGCCCTGGTGGCATATATGGTACTCATGGAAGGGATGCTCGTACAAACTTCAGAGAGGGCTCATATGATCGGAAATTGAAAGTTCTAGTTATCTTTTTATAAGTCAAAAGGGATTGGAAAGTACTTACACCCCCTCCCCCCCCCCACACACACACACACTCTTTTCCCCAAATGCATCCGATCAACATTTTGAGATTGCTTGTTTATTTGAAACAATCCAATGATCAGTTAACAGACGCTTCAGGGTCAACTACTCCCCCCTCCCCCCGAAGCCTGGGAGAAGGGTTGTAACTTATGCTCTGGGGGCATATAAGGTTTTTACAGAAGAAGCAGTTGTATAAACCTTGGAAGGAACTCAAATGATTAGAAACTGAAAGTTCTAATTCCCTTTTTAAGAGTAAAGCGATCCGTTGGCAACTAGCCCCCCCCCCCGACCTTCTTTAGGTTGCGGCGTATATTGTTCTTATGAAAAAGATGCTCTTATAAACTTCAGAGAGGGCTCATTTGATTGGAAATTGAAAGTTCTAGTTCACTTTTTAACAGTCAAAAGGGATGTGAGGTCAACTAGCCCCTCCCCCCCACGTCATTTTTCCTCAAACCCATCCAATAAAAATTTCGAGATGCCATTTTATTGAAAATAGTTCAAACATCAGATAACAAAATTTCCAGGGTCAACACAACCCCTCAGAGCCGGGAAGTGTTGTAAGTTGTGCCTCGGGGCACATAAGGTTTTATGTAAGGGATGGTCGTATAAACATCAGAGGTGACTCATTTGATTGGAATTTGAAAGTTCTGGTTAACTTTTTAAGAGTCATCAAAAGTGATCGGCGGGTATATACCCCCCCCCCCAACTCAACCTCTTTTCCTCAAATGCATCCGATAAAAATTTTGATTTTGTTTGAAATAGTCCAACGATCAGATGCCAAAAACTTCGAGGTAAACATAACCCCTCTCCCCTGAAACCCGGAGGAAGGGTTGTAACTTATGCCCCTAGGACATATACGTTTTTTATGGAAGAGTTGGTCTAATAAACATCGGAAGGGACTCAAACGATTAGAAAATTTTAAGTTCTAGTTCCCTTTTTAAGAGTCAAAAGTGATCCGATGGCAACTAGCCTCCCCCACCAACCCTAAAGCTCCAATACTTTATTTTTTCCAGAGGCGCTTCATCTGGAAAGGATGGTCGTAATAAACTTAGGAGGGGGCTCGTTCGATTGGAAATCGGAAGTTATAGTGCCCTTTCAAGAGTCAAAAGTAATCGTAGGCAAATAGCCCCCCACGTCCTTTTTTCCCCAAATGCTTCTGATAAGGATTTAAAAAATAGTTCAAAGATCAGATTACAGGACCCAGGAGCAAGCGTTTTAGGTTATGCCCTGGGGGTATATATGGTTCTTATGGAAGGAATGCTTGTATAAACTTCAGAGGGGTTCATTTGATTGGAAATTGAAAGTTCTAGTTTACTTTTTAACAGTCAAAAAGGATCTGAAGTCAACAAGCCCCCCCCCCCCCACGCCCCTTTTTCCTCAAAACCATCCGATAAAAAATTTGGGATAGCCATTTTATTGAAAATAGTTCAGACATCATGTAACAAAACTCCAGGATCTGCACAACCCCCCAGAGCCCGGGGGCAAGTGTTTTAAGCTATGCCCCGGGTTATATAAGGTTTTTATGTAAGGGGCGGTCGTATAAACTTCAGAGGTAGCCCTTTTGATTGTAAATTGAAAATTGCAGTTACATTTTTAAGAGTCAAAAGTGTTCAGAGGGCATCTACCCCCCCCCCCACCACACCCTCTTTTCCTTAAATGCATCCAATCAACCTGACATAACAATTTTCTTTGAAATAGTCCAATGATCAGATAACAACAATTTGGAGAGAACATACCCCAACCTCCCCCCCCCCCAGAGACCGGGAGAATTGGGGGTCGGCGGAACGGGGAAAGAGGTGGTCGCATAAACTTTGGAGGGAACTAAAATGATTAGAAATCGAAAGTCCTAGTTCCCATTTTAAGAGTCAAAAGTGATCCAACGGCAACTAGTCCCCCTCCCACCAACCCTCTTTTTTCCAAATGTGTTCGATCGAATTTTTATATAGATATCTTGTTCAAAATAGAACAAAACTCCCATATCAAAATCTCCGGAGATAACACAGCCCCCCCCCAGAATCCAGGAGCAAGTGTTGTAAATTGTGCCTCTGGGGCATATAAGTGATCGGAGGGCAACTAACCCCCCTTCCCGAGGCCCTTTTTCCCCCAAATGCATCCGATAAAAATTTTGAGATGGTCATTTTGCTCAAAATAGTTTAATGATTAAATAGCAAAAACTACGGGGTTTACACCCCCCCCCCTCCCCATAGCCCGGGGGCAAGTGTTGTAATTTATGCACCGTGAGCATATAAGGTTTTTATGTTAGGGGTGATCGTATAAACTTCAGAGGTGACTGATTTGATTGGAAGTTCTAGTTACCTTTTAAAGAGTCAAACAGAGGGCATCTACCCCCCCCCTCACACACACCCTCTTTTCCCTAAACGCATTCAATCGAAGTTTTGAGATAGCCATTTTGTTTGAAATAGTGCAAGGATCAGATAACAAAAACTTTGGAGTTAATATACCCTCCTCCCCCCCCCCCGAAGCCCAAGGGAAGGGTTGTAACTTATTCCCAGGGCATATAAAGTTTTTATGGAAGAGGTAACCTTCGGAGAGGACACAAATGGCTAGAAATTGAAGGTTCTAATTCCTTTTTTGAGAGTCAAAAGTGATATAATGGTAACAAGCACCCCCCCCCCCCACCAACCATGAAATACACCAGTAGAATGCTAATATTGAATTCTAGCCGATTATGTTCCTTCCTGTGCTATTTGGGGAGATTACGTTCCATGGCACCTTTCCAGAGCATGTACTTATGGATTCTAGCCGATTATGTTCCTTCCTGTGCTATTTGGGGAGATTACGTTCCATGGCACCTTTCCAGAGCATGTATCTATGGTCAAGGTTGTATAAGAGAATTAGACTTTTTTTTTTTTTTTTTTTTTTTTTTTTTTTTTTTGCTATTGATATCAATTACACAAGAACCGTACAAGAAAACCCACGTCTGAGGCAATAAAGTATCACCTGAACATTGCAAAAAGCTGGCAAGGTATAATGTGGTCTAACATGTTTTGAGAGTATGGTCGAAATTATATAAGTCAACCAGACTGGTTTTTTTTTTTTAAAGCTGGCAACATGTTGAATTTTGTGGTATTTTACTTTTAAAAAGTTCAATATTCGAAGCTATCTTCAGCAGAAGCTTAGGACAAAAGCGGTGACAATTGCCACCCTAGTTTTTGAAAAATACCTTTTTGTGATATTTTACTTTTAAAAAGTTCAATATTCGAAGCTAGCTTCAGCAGGAGCTTAGGATGGCAGCGGTGACAATTGAGAGATAGAGATTAATTGCCCCTTAGTTTTTGAGAAATACGTTTTTTGTGATATTATACTTTTAAAAAGTTAAATATTCGAAGCTAGCTTCAACAGGAGCTTAGAACGGCAGCGGTGAAAATTAAAAGATAGAGATTAAGTGCCCCCACGTTTTTGAAAAATACCTTTTTATGATATTATAAATTTAAAAAATTCAATATTCAAAGCTATCTTCAGCAGAAGCTTAGAACGGCAGCGGTTAAAATTGAGAGACAGAGATTAATTGCCCCCCTAGTTTTTTTAAATTACCTTTTTTTAATATTTTACTTTTAAAAAGTTCCATATTTGACGCTAGTTTCAGCAGAAGCTTAGGACGGCAGCGGTGACAACTGAGATATAGAGATTAATTGCCTCCCTAGTTTTTGAAAAATACCTTTTTGTGATATTTTACTTTTAAAAATTTCAATATTCGAAGCCAGTTACAGTAGGAGCTTAGGACGGCAGCGGTGACAATTGAGAGATAGAGATTAATTGCCTCCTAGTTTTTGAAAAATACCTTTTTGTGATATTTGATGACAGAGTGGATGTCTTAGACTAGTTATAATGCTGTACTCTAGCATGAATAGCTTGCGAAAACCCGTAAGAATTACTTGAAAATAAAGTTTTGACAAGAAATGTCTGAAAAGTGTTTTCGGGGAGATGGGGCGATGACAGAAGCGTGTCTTAGAGTAGTTATAGTTCTGTACTGTGGCACGAATTGCTTGTGAAAAACCCAAATGAATGACTTAAAAATAAATTTTTAACAAGTAATGTCTGAAAAGTGTTTTTGGAGAGATGGGGCGAGGACAGCAGCGTGTCTTAGAGTAGTTATAGTTCTGTACCGTGGCACGAATTCCTTTTGAAAAACCCAAATGAATGACTTGAAATAAAATTTTTAACGACAAATGTCTGAAAATTGTTTTTGGGGGGGATGGGGCGATGACAGATTGGATGTCCCAGACTAGTGATAGTGCTGTACTGTGGCGCGAATTGCTTGGGAAAAACCCAAATGAATGACTTGAAATAAAATTTTTAACAAGAAATGTCTGAAAAGTATTTTTTGGGGGATTGGGCGATAACAGAGTGAATGTCTTAGACTAGTTATAGTGCTGTACTCTGGCATGAATTGCTTTCGAAAACCCGGATGAATTAGTTGAAAATAAAGTTTTAACAAGAAATGTCTGAAAAGTGTTTCTGGGGAGATGGGGTGATGACAGAAGGGTGTCTTAGACTAGTTATAGTTCAGTACTGTGGCACGAATTCCTTGTGAAAAAACCCAAATGAATGACTTGAAAATAAAGGTTTAACAAGAAATGTCTGAAAAGTGTTTTTGGGGGGATGGGGTAATGTAATCAGCGTGCTTGAGAGGATTTATAATTCTGTAATACTGCACGAATCTCCTTACAAAAACCCACCTTAATGACTTGAAATACAAATTTTAACGGGAAATGTCTGAAAATTATTTCTGGGGGATGTGGCGATGATAGATTGGTTTCATCAGAATAATAATATTGCTGTATTGTGACACAAATTGATTGCGAAAAACCCAAATAAATGACATGAAATAAAATTTTTAACAAGAAATGTCTGAAAAGTTTTTTTTTGGGAGATGGGGCGATGACCGGGAGGATGTCTTAGACTAGTTATAGTGCTGTACTCTGGCATGAATTGCTTTTCAAAAACCCGGGTGAATTAGTTGAAAATAAATTTTTAACAAGAAATGTCTGAAAAGTGTGTTTGGGGAGATGGGGCGATGACAGAAGTGTGTCCACACACAGATACGAAACACACATAGAGACGACACACGCATAAAGACAACACACGCGCACAGAGACGACACCCACACAGAGACATAACACGCACAGAGACAACACAAACACAGAGACGACACACACACAGAGACGACACACTCAAAGTGACGACTTAAACACAGACACGACACACACACTGAGACAAAACACACACAGAGCCGACACACACAGAGACGACCCACACAAAGATACGAAAAACATACGGAGACGAGACCCTCAGAGAAACAACACACGCACAGAGACGACACGAACACAGTCACAACACACACAAAGAGACGACACACAGAAAGATACGAAACACACACAGAGACGACACACGCACAGAGACGACACACACATACACAGAGCTGACTCATACACAGAGAGGAGAAACAAACAGAGACGACAGACACAAAGAGACGACTCAAACACAGAGAGGACAAACACACAGAAATGACACGCACACAGAGATACGTCACACACATAGAGACAAAACAGACACAGAGACTACAGACACACAGAGACGACACACACACAAAAATGACACAAACACAGAGGCGACACACACATAAAGACGGCAAACATACAGAAAAGACACAAAAACAGAGACGACCCACACACACAAAGACAAGACACACAGAGACTACACACGCACAGAGAAAACACACTCACAGATACTACACACACACAGATACGAAACACACAGAGAGACGATACACTCACAGAGACGACACACACACAAAGACAACAAGCACAGAGACAACACGCACACAGAGACAACACACAGACATACACACAGAGACGAAACACACATAGAGACGACACACGCACAGAGACGACACACACACAGAGACGACAACACACAGAGAGAAGACACACGCACAGAGACGACACGCACACAGAGACAACACACACACAGAGAGATGACACACACACAGAGACGACAACACACAGAGAGAAGACTCACGCACAGAGACGACACACACACACACATAGACGACACACACACACAGATAACAAACACACACAGACAAAACACACATAGAGACGACACACGCACAGAGACGATACACACACACAGAGAGAGACAACACATACACAGAGGCAAAACACATACAGAGACAACAAACAGACACAGAAGACACACAAACAGAGACGACACACACACACACAAAGACGGCAAACACAGAGACAACACACGCACAGAGACGACAGACGCACAGAGACGACACACACACAGAGACGACACACACACAAAGACAACAAACACAGAGACAACACACACACACAGAGATAACACACACATAGAGACGACACACACACATAGACGAAATATACACAGAGACGACAACATACAGAGAGACGAAACACGCACAGAGACGACACGCACACAGAGACAACATAACAACACACACACGACGCACACATAGAAACGACAAAGACAAAGAGAAGACACACACAGAGAAGATATACGCACAGAGAGAAGAAAAATGCAAAGAGATGACACACACACACACAGAGATGAAACACACACAGAAACGACACGCACACAGAGACCACGCACGCACAGAGACGATACACACACACAGAGGCGACACACACACACAGAGACGATAACACACAGAGAGAAGACACACGCACAGAGACGACACACACACACACAGAGACGACACACACACAGAGACGAAACACACATAGAGACGACGCACGCACAGAGACGATACACACACACACAGAGTTGACACACACAAACATAGCAACAACACACGAACAGAGACGACACACACACAGAGAGACGACAAACACATAGAGACGAAACATACACAGAGACACAGACAACACACACACAGATACGAAACAAATATATCGACTACACACGCACAGAAACGACACACACAGAAACGACACACACACACACACACACAGAGAGAAGACACACGCACAGAGACGACACACACACACAAACACGTGTGTGTTGTCTCTGTGTGTGTATCGTCTCTGTGCGTGTGTCGTCTCTCTGTGTGTGTGTGTGTCATCTCTGTGTGTGTGTCGTCTGTGTCTGTGTGTGTGTCGTCTCTGTGTATGTGTGTTCTCTCTCTGTGTGTGTGTGTGTCGTCTGTGTGTGTTTGTAGTCTCTATTCGTTTGTCGTCTCGATGTGTGTTTATTGTCTCTGTGTGTGTGTTGTCTCTGTGTGTGCGTGTCGTCTCTATGCGTGTTTTTCGTCTGTGTGTGTTTGTCGTCTCTGTGTGTGTATAGTTTCTATGTGTGTGTCGTCGCTATGTGTGTGTCGTCGCTATGTGTGTGTGTGTCGCCTCTGTGTTTGTGTATCGTCTCTGTGCGTGCGTCGTCTCTCTGTGTGTGTCGTCTCTGTGTGTTTGTCATGTCTGTGTGTGTGTCGTCTCTGTGTGTGTGTGTTTTGTTTCTGTGCGTGTGTCTTCTCTGTGTGTGTTGTCGTCTCTGTGTGTGTGTCGTCTCTTTGCGTGTGTAGTCGCTATGTGTGTGTCATCTGTGTGTGTGTGTGTTGTATCTGTGTGCGTGTTGTCTCTGAGTGTGTGTCTTCTCTCTGTGTGTGTGTCGTCGCTATGTGTGTGTCGTCTCTGTGTGTGTGTGTGTGTGTTGTCTCTGTGTGCGTGTTGTCTCTGTGCTTGTTGTCTTTGTGTGTGTGTGGTCTTTGTGTGTGTGTGTCGTTTCTGTGCGTGTGTCGTCTCTGTGCGTGTGTTGTCTCTGTGTTTGTTCTCTTTGCGTGTGTGTGTGTGTCGTCTCTGTTTTTGTGTCTTCTCTTTATGTTTGTCGTCTCTATGTGTGTTTTGCCTCTGTGTATGTGTTGTCTCTCTCTGTGTGTGTGTGTATCGTCTCTGTGCGTGTGTCGTCTCTACGTATGTTTCTGTCTCTGTGTGTTTGTCATCTGTGTGTGTGTGTCGTCTCTGTGTGTGTGAGTCGTCTCTGTGCGTGTGTCTTCTCTCTGTGTGTTGTCGTCTCTGTGTGTGTGTCGTCGCTATGTCGTCTCTGTGCGTGTGTCGTCACTATGTGTGTGTGTGTGTGTGTCGCCTCTGTGTGTGTGTGTAGTCTCAGTGTGTGCGTCGTCTGTCTGTGTGTTTCGTCTCTGTGTGTGTATCGTCTCTGTGCGTGTGTCGTATCTCTGTGTGTGTGTGTATCGTCTCTTTGCGTGTGTCTTCTCTCTGTGTGTTATTGTCTCTGTGTGTGTGTCGTCTCTGTGCGTGTGTCGTCGCTATGTGTGGGTCATCTCTGTGTGTGTGTGTTGTCTCTGTGTGAGTGTCGTCTCTGTGCGTGTGTCTTCTCTCTGTGTGTGTGTCGTCTCTGTGTGTGTGTCATCTCTGTGTGTGTGTCTTCGCTCTCTGTGGTTGTTGTGTGTTTCCCTGAGTCTGTGTATCTCCGTTTATGTGTGTAGAGTCGATGGGTGCTTTGTCTGTTCGTGTGTACCATCTCTCTGTGCTAGTCGTGTCTGTGTGTGTGTGTCGTATCTGTGCGTGTGTCTTCTCTCTCTGTGTGTGTCATCGCTGTGTGTGTGTCGTTTTTCTGCGTGTGTCGTCGCTGTGTGTCGTCTCTGTGCGTGTGTCTTCTCTATGTGTGTGTGTGTCGTCTCTGTGTGTGTGTCTTCTCTCTGTGTGTTATCGTCTCTGTGTGTGATGTTGTCCCTGTGCTTGTTGTCTTTGTGTGGGTGTCGTCTCTGTGCGTGTTTTGTCTCTATGTGTGTTTCGTCTCTGTGTGTGTGTGTCGTCTCTGTGAGTGTGTCGTCTCTGTGCGTGTGTTGTCACTGTGTTTGTTGTCTTTGTCTGTGTGTGTCGTCTCTGTTTTTGTGTCTTCTCTGTATGTTTGTCGTCTCTATGTGTGTATCGCCTCTGTGTATGTGTCGTCTCTGTGTGTGTTTCGTCTCTGTGTCGTGTGTGTCGTCTCTGTGTCTGTGTGGTCTCTGTGTCGTCTCTGTGTGTGCGTTTTGTTTCTGTGTGTTTGTCCTCTCTGTGTGTGAGTCGTCTCTTTGTGTCTGTCGTCTCTGTGTGTTTGTCCTCTCTGTGTATGAGTCAGCTCTGTGTATGTGTGTGTCGTCTCTGTGCGTGTGTCATCTCTATGTGTGTTTGGTATCTGTGTGTGTGTCTTCTCTGTGTGTGTGTAGTCTGTGTGTGTGTGTCGTATCTGTGTGTGTGTGTGTAGTCTCTGTGTGTGTGTCGTTTCTGTGCGTGTGTCGTCTCTGTGTGTTAGTCGTCTCTTTGTGTGTGTCGTCTGTTTGTTTTTGTCGGCTCTGTGTGTGTGTCGTCTATGCGGTTTTGTCTTATCTGTGTGTGTGTCTTATGTGTGTGGGTTTCGTATCTATGTTTGTGTCGTCTCTATGTGTGCGTTTTCTCTGTGTGCGTGTGTTGTCTTTGTGCGTGTATCGTCTCTATGTGTGATTCGTATCTGTGTGTGGACACGCTTCTGTCATCGCCCCATCTCCCCAAATACACTTTTCAGACATTTCTTGTTAAAAATTTATTTTCAACTAATTCACCCAGGTTTTTGAAAAGAAATTCATGCCAGAGTACAGCACTATGACTAGTCTAAGACATCCACCCTGTCATCGCCCCATCTCCCAAAAAAATACTATTCAGAAATTTCTGTTGAAAAAATTTATTTTAACTAATTCTAGTAGTTTTTTTGCTTGCAATTCGTGTCACAGTACAGCACTATTATCATTCTGAGTAAAACAAAATGTCATCGCCCCATCCCCCCCAAAAACAATTTACAAACTGGAATATTTAAAATTTTTATTTCAAGTCATTCATTTAGGTTTGTCAAAGGGAATTCGTGTCACAGTACAGAATTATAACTACTCTAAGACACGCTGCTGTCATCACCCCATCTCCCCAAAAACACTTTTCAGACATTTCTTGTTAAAAATTTATTTTCAAGTCATTCATACGGGTTTTCGCAAGCAATTCATGCCAGAGTACAGTATTATAACTAGTCTAAGACATCCACTCTGTCATCAAATATCACAAAAATGGTATTTTTCAAAAACTAGGAGGCAATTAATCTCTATCTCTCAATTGTCACCGCTGCCGTCCTAAGCTCCTACTTTAGATAGCTTTGAATATTGAACTTTTTAACAGTAAAATATCACAAAAAGGTATTTTTCAAAAACTAGGGGGGCAATTAATCTCTATCTCTCAATTGTCACCGCTGCCGTCCTAAGCTCCTACTGAAGATAGCTTCGAATATTGAACTTTTTAAAAGTAAAATGTCACAAAAAGGTATTTTTAAAAAACTAGGGGTCAATTAATCTGTATCTCTCACTTGTCACCGCTGCCGTCCTAAGCTCCTGCCGAAGATAGCTTCGAATATTGAAATTTTTAAAAGTAAAATATCATAAAAAGGTATTTTTCAAAAACTGGGGGGCAATTAATCTCTATCTCTCAATTTTCACCGCTGCCGTCCTAAGCTCCTGCTGAAGCTAGCTTCAAATATTGAACTTTTTAAAAGTAAAATATCACAAAAAAGGTATTTCTCAAAAACTAGGGCGCAATTAATCTCTATCTCTCAATTGTCTTCGCTGCCATCCTAAGCTCCTGCTGAAGCTAGCTTCAAATATTGAACTTTTTAAAAGTAAAATATCACAAAAAGGTATTTTTCAAAAACTAGGGTGGCAATTGTCACCGCTTTTGTCCTAAGCTCCTGCTGAAGATAGCTTCGAATATTGAACTTTTTAAAAGTAAAATACCACAAAATTCAACATGTTGCCAGCTTTTTTAAAAAAAAACAGTCTGGTTGAGTTATATTATTTCGACCATACTCTCAAAACATGTTAGATCACATTATACCTTGCCAGCTTTTTGCAATGTTCAGGTGATACTGTAGTGCCTCAGACGTGGGTTTTCTTGTACGGTTCTTGTGTACTTGATATCAATAGCAAAAAACAAAAAAAAAAAAAAAAAATAAATAAAAACAAAAAAAACCGCCTAATTCTCTTATACAACCTTGACATGCATGCTCTGGAAGATACATGCTCTGGAAAGGTGTCATGGACCGTAATCTCCCCAAATAGCACAGGAAGGAACATAGTTGACTAGAATCCATAAGTACATGCTCTGAAAAGGTTCTAAGGAACGTAATCTCCCCAAATAGCACAAGAAGGAACATAATCGGCTAGAATTCAATATTAGCATTCTACTTACACCAACCACACAACCCCTCTCCAAATGCGTCTGATTGACTTTTTGGGATTCACGTTTTATCCAAAATACCATTTACGTTTTATCATGTAATAAAAACTCCGGGGTTTACAAACCCCCTCCCAGAACCCGGGGTCAAGTGTTATTAACTATGCCCCGGGGGCATATAAGGTTCTTATGGAAGGAATGATGGTATAAGATTCGGAGGAGGCTCATTATAATGAAAACTGAAACTTCTAGTCCCCTTTTTAAGAGTCAAAAGTGACCGAAGGGGAACTAGCCCCTCTGTGCTCTTTACCCCAAATCCATCCGATCGAATTTTTGAGATAGCCATTTTGTGCAAATAAGTCAAAAGATCAGATAACAAAAACTCCAGGGTCAACACAACCCCCAGAGCTTGGTGGTAAGTTTTGTATGATATACCCTGGAGGAATATAAGGTTCTTATGCGAGGGTTTTGAAAATAGTAAAAAAATCAGATAAGCCCAACCCCCACCCAAAAAAACAAAAAACTTGTTACCAATATTTTGTTCCAAAAATTATGGGAGCTGACCCCTGGTCCTCTATGGCCCGATATCCCTCCCTCCCCTGAAAAAATTATCAATGATAAATCATGGGAGCTGACCCCTGACCCTTCCTCCATGAACTGACCCCCACCCCCCATAAGAAAAAAATTATTTGCGACATTTTATTCAAAAATCGAAGTAGCTGATCCTCACAGCCCTCAGGGCAAGGGTTGTAATTTATGCCCTGGGGAGCATCTAAGCTTTTTATAGAAAGCTTTGTCGTAGAAACTTCAAAAAGGGCTCATTCGATTGGAAATTCAAAGGGCTAGTACCCTTTTTAATAGTCAAAAGTGATTGGAGGGCAACTAGCCCCGCTCTCACACCCACCATTTTCCCAAACAAATCCGATCAAAATTTTGAGACAACCATTTTGTTCAACGTAGTTGGAAGTTCTGGTAATTAGGTCTTTCAGGATGACGTTCAGGGCTAGTGCCCTTTTTAATAGTCGAAAGTGATTGGAGGGCAATTAACCCTCCTCTCGCGCCCACCATTTCCCCAAACACATCCAATCAAAATTTTTAGATAGCCATTTTTTTTTCAACGTAGTTGTAAGTTCTAGAAATTAGGTCTTTGAGGATGACACCCCCCCCCCGCCCAGCCCTCTGGGTAAAGGTTGTAAGTTTTGCCCTGGAGGCATATAAAGTTTTTATAAAAAGTGTTGTCGTAGAAACTTCGAAAAGGGCTCATTTGATTGGAAATTGAAAGGGCTAGTGCTCTTTTTGATTGTTGAAAGTGATTGGAGTGCAACTAACCCCCCTCTCAGGCCCACCATTTCCCCGAACACATTCAATCAATACTTTGAGATAGCAATTTTGTTTCAATGTAGTTGAAATGTCCGGAAATTATGTCTTTGAGGATGACAAACTCCTCACAGCCCCCCAGGGCAAGGGTTGTAAGTTATACGCTTGGGGCATGTAAGGCTTTTATAGAAAGCGATGTCGTAGACACTTCAAAAAGGGCTCATTCAATTGGGAGTTGAGAGGGCTAGTGTCCTTATTAACAGTCAAAAGCGATCGGAGGGTGACCCCCCCCCCACGCCCATCCTTTCCCCAAAGACTTCTGATCAACATTTTGGTATAGCCATTTTGTTGAACGTAGTTAAAGGTTCCGGAAATTATGTTTTTGAGAATGACGACCCCACCCCCCAAAGCCTTCAGGGCAAAGGTTGTAAGTTATGCCCTGGGGAAATATAATTTTAATTATATACAAAATGTTGTCGTAAAAACTTAAAAAAGGGCTCATTCGATTAGAAAATGAGAGGGCTATTGCCCTTTTTAATAGTCAAAAGTAATTGGAGGGAGATTAGTGCCTTTTTTATTAGTCGAAAGTGATCAGAGGGCAAATACCCCCCCCCCCCCTGGAACCATTATTTCCCCTAACACTTCCAATCAAAACTTTGAGATAGCCACTTTGTTCAGCGTGTGAGAAAGGTCTGGAAATTTTGTCTTTGAGGGTAACAAATCTCCCCAGCCCTCAGGACAAGGGTTGAAAGTTATGCCTTGGGGACATATAAGGTTTATATAGAAAGCGTGGTCATATAAACTTCGGGGGGGGGGGCTCATTGGATTGGTAATCAGACGCTCTTTTTAATAGTCAAAATGATCAGAGGGCAGCTAAAAAAAAACACACATGTCGTATTGTCCCGAATTGCATCTAATAGAAAATTTTGAGATAGCCATTCTATTCAAAATAGTCTAAATATCATATAATAAGGTTTTTGGGGTTGAAATGAGACAAACCCCAGAGATAAAGAGATTTTTATGGATAAATAAATGAAACCCAAAACAAACAGAAATAAAATAAATAACAGTCAAACTCAAAACAAGGAAAAATTAATCTGATTAGGGTTCTAAACCCCATGCTTTCTAAAAGTCAGAATATAATTTGTACTTTACTGAAAAAAATTCTTTTAAATGTTTTCACTTTTATAGCTTTAAGAAATCAAAATTAATTAAGATTTTAAGGAATAAATATCAGCATATGTATATTAAACTGACAGTCATTTTTTTTAGTAAATTCATTTGAAATTTTTCAGTAAAGTACGAATTATGTTCTGGCTTTTCGAAAGCATGGAGTTTAGAACCTTACTCATATTACATTCTGCTTGTTTTTAGTTTGACTCTTTTATATATTTTAATTTCTGTTTGTTTCGGGTTTCATTTTCATTTATTTATTGATACTAATTTGTGGTAGTTGTATGCTTGGTAGATTATTTAATTTTATTTTCATTTTTGGTAAAATGGAGTTCTTTACTTTTTTTTGAAAAACTATTTTGTGGAGTTTTTTTAATTAATATCACTATATATCAGATGTCCTGTTTAATTTTATTAGTTCTTTCCAAGACTTTTCAAGACAAATATAGCTATACTATAAACAAGAATTCGGATACTGCTCCCTTCCCTAACTATAAAAGTCTAAAGCCTACTACGTCATTGGTGCTTCACTGAAAACGAATTATATTACAGATATTTTCTTTTCCAGTTATTACAGCATTGAAAATGGAAAAAAATTACAGTGAAATAAAATCTTGAATTGATGATCTTTCAATAATTAATAGAACTATACATCGAAAATTCAGTTTGATTTTATTTGTACTTTCCAAGACTGTTCAAGACACGTATATTTTACAGTAAAGCGCCAATGACCCAGTAAGTTTTAGACTTTTACAGTGAGAGAAGGAGGCAAAACCCAAACTATTGTTTATAGTGATATTTCTTAGTTTAAAGCTTGATTTGTATATTCCATTAGAGTTTAACTCGTTTTAAGATTTATTTACTCATTTATATTAGTACCTATTGTACGTATATTTGCTGTAATTGTTTTTTTAGTTTCTGTTCGTTTTGGGTTTCATTTATACTCCAATAGCAAAATATTTTGTTCGTTCTAAGCTCAATTTGCATATTCAATTTAAGCTTTACTTGTGTTAATAGTTATTTATTAATTTATATTAGTACCTATTGTATGTTTTTTGCTATGATTGTTTATTTAATTTCTGTTCGTTGTGGGTTTCATTTATTCTTTAATAGTCATTTCTGGTCGTTTTGAATTTGAGTTATTAGGGGCCGTTCTTTTACTCATAATGTGCTAAGATCTTACATCTTTTGACAAAGAACGC
>NC_142806.1:32580469-32599283 GCF_049724085.1 Artemia sp. Qi Xiang Cuo
AGAGATGGCGCGCCACTCTAAGTGAACCTAGATCAACCCAACTTTTTGGATATCTCTCTCACTATGACTCTGTTTGTGTGTCGTGTCTGTGCGTGTGTCGTCTCTATGTGTGTGTCATCTCTGTGGGTGTGTCGTCTCTGTTTTTGTATCTTCTCTGTATGTTTGCCGTCTCTGTGCGTGTGTCGTCTCTTTGTGTGTTTCGTATCCGTGTGTGTGTCGTCTCTTTGTGTGTGTTGTCTCTGTGTGTTTGTCGTCTCTGTGTGTGTGTGTCGTCTCTCTATGTGTGTCGTCTCTGTGCGTGTGTCGTCTCTGTGTGTGTGTTTCGTATGTGTTTTTGTGTCGTCTCCGTCTGTGTGTGTGTCTCTCTTTGTGTGTCGTCTCTGTGTTTGTGTCGACTTGAAGTATGTTTCGTCTCTGTTTGTGTTTTGTCTCTGTGTGTGTTTCGTCTGTATGTGTCTGAGATTTCTTTGTGTCTGTCGTCTCTGTGTCTGTGTCTTTTCTGTGTGGTGTGTCGTCTCTATGTGTGTTTGTGTCTCTGTGTGTTTCGTATCTCTGTGTGTGTGTCGTCTCTTTGTGTGTGTCGTCTCTTTGTGTGTGTCGTCTCTATGTGTGTTTGTCGTTTCTGTGTGTGTGTGTCTCGTCTCTCTGTGTGTGTTGTCTCTGTGTGTGTGTATCGTCTCTGTGAGTGTGTCGTCTCTCTCTCTGTGTGTGTGTCATCTCTGTGTGTGTGTCGTCTGTGTGTGTGTGTCGTCTCTGTGCGTGTGTCTTCTCTCTGTGTGTGTGTGTGTCGTCTCTGTGTGAGTGTCTTCTCTGTGTGTGTTTCGTCTCTGTGTGTATGTTTCGTCTGTGTGTGTGTGTTGTCTCTGTGTGTGGGTGTCTTCTCTGTGCGTGTGTCTTCTCTCTGTGTGTGTGTCGTTTCTGTGAGTGTGTCGTCGCTATGTGTGTGTCTGTCGCCTCTCTGTGTATGTATCGTCTCTGTGCGTGTGTCGTCTCTATGTGTGTGTCGTCTCTGTGTGTGTGTGTCATCTCTGTGTGTGTGTCGTCTCTCTGCGTGTGTATTCTCTCTGTGTGTTGTCGTCTCTGTGTGTGTGTCGTCTCTGTGTGTGTGTCGTCTCTGTGTGTGTGTCGTCTGGATTTGTGTGTTGTCTCTGTGTTTGTGTGTTGTCTCTGTTTGTGTGTCGTCTGTGTGTGTCGTCTCTGTGTGTGTGTGTGTCGTCTCTGTGCGTGTGTCGTCTCTGTGCGTGTGTGTGTCTCTGTGTGTGTGTTGTCTTCGTGTGTGTGTGTGTCGTCTCTGTGTGTGTGTCTCTCTCGTGTGTCATCGCTATGTGTCGTCTCTGTGTCTGTGTCGTCTCTGTGTGTTTGTTGTGTCGCTCTGTGTGTGTGTGTGTATCGTCTCTGTGCGTGCGTCGTCTCTATGTGTGTTTCGTCTCTGTGTGTGTGTCGTCTCTGTGTGTGTGTGTGTGTGTCGTCTCTGTGCGTGTGTATTCTCTCTATGTGTTATCGTCTCTGTGTGTGTGTCGTCTCTGTGCGTGTGTCGTCGCTATGTGTGTGTCATCTCTGTGTGTGTGTGTTGTCTCTGTGTGTGTGTCGTCTGTGTGTGTGTATGTTGTGTGTGTGTGTTGTTGTCTCTGTGCGTGTGTCGTCTCTGTGTGTGTTTCGTCTCTGTGTGTGTGTCGTCTCTGTGTTTGTTGTCTTTGTGTGTGTGTGTGTCGTCTCTTTTTTTGTGTCTTCTCTGTATGTTTTTCGTCTCTATGTGTGTGCCGCCTCTGTGTATGTGTTGTCTCTGTGTGTATGTGTGTATCGTCTCTGTGCGTGTGTCGTCTCTATGTGTGTTTAGTCTCTGTATGTGTGTCATATCTGTGTGTGTGCCTTCTCTCGTGTGTGTGTGTCGTCTTTTTGTGAGTATTGTCTCTGTGTGTGTGTTTGTTTTGTTTTCGTCTTTAGTTTAAATGCGTGTGTCGTCTCTGTGTGTGTGTGTTGTTGTCTGTGTGTTCGGTTCGTGTATTTTAGTGTATCTTCGAGGTGGATTTTGTCTTCTCTGTGTGTGTGTGTCGTCTCTGTGCGTGTTGCTGTGCTATGTGTGTGTCGTCTGTGTGTGTGTGTTGTCTCTAGTTGCGTGTTGTGTCGGTTCGTTTTTTCGTTGTGTGTGTGTCCTCTCTGGGCGTTTATCGTCTTTATATGCGTGGCGGCGCTGTGTGTGTGTCGTTTTGTTTCCTGTGTTTTATCTGTTCGTGTTCTTTCACTGTGTATTTCTGTTCTTTGTGTGTGTGTGTCTTATATCGTTGTGTGACTTCTATGTACGTTTGTTGTCTAAATGTGTGTGTCTCCTCTGTGTATGTGTCGTCTCTGTGTGTGTTTCGTCTGTGTGTGTGTGTCGTCTCTGTGTCTGTGTTGTCTCTATGTGTGTGTCGTCTCTGTGTGTGTGTGTGTGTGTCGTTTCTGTGTGTTTGTCATCTCTGTTTGTGAGTCGTCTCTTTTTGTCTGTTGCCTCTGTGTATCTGTCCTCTCTGTGTATGAGTCAGCTCTGTGTTTGTGTGTGTCGTCTCTGTGCGTGTGTCATCTCTTTGTGTTTGTGTTATCTGTCTGTGTGTCGTCTCTCTGTGTGTGTTGTCTCTGTGTGTTTGTCGTCACTCTGTGTGTGTTTCGTCTCTCTATGTGTCGTCTCTGTCGTTGTCGTCTCTGTGCGTGTGTCGTCTCTATGTGTAAGTCGTCACTTTGAGTGTGTCTCTGTGCATGTTTCGTCTCTGTGTGTGTGTTATCTCTGTGTGTGTGTCATCTCTGTGTGTGTGCCGTCTGACTGCGCGTTTGTTGCCTTTATGCGTATGTCGTCTCTATGTGTGTTTCGTATCTGTGTGTGTACATGCTTCTATCATTGCCCCATCTCCCCAAAAACACTTTTCGGACATTTCTTGTGGTAGACACGCTTCTGTCATCGCCCCATCTCCCCAAATACACTTTTCAGACATTTCTTGTTAAAAATTTATTTTCAACTAATTCACCCAAGTTTTGGAAAAGCAATTCATGCCAGAGTACAGCACTATGAATAGTCTAAGACATCCGCTGCTGTCCTTACCCCAACTCCCAAAAAACACTTTTCAGATATCTCTTGTGAAACAATTTATTTCAACTCATTCATTTGGGATTTTCGCAAGCAATTCATATCACAATACAGCACTATCACTAGTCTGAGACATCCAATCTGTCATCGCCCATTCCCCCCAAAAACGAATTTCAGACATTTCTCGCTAAAAATTTTATTTCAAGTCATTCATTTGGGGTTTTCAAAAGGAATTCGTGCCACAGTACAGAACTATAACTACTCTAAGACACGTTGCTGTCATCGCCCCATTTCCCCAGAAACACTTTTCAGACATTTCTTGTTAAAAATTTATTTTCCAGTAATTGATTTGTGTTTATCGCAAGCAATTAGTGCCACAGTACAGAACAATAACTTCTCTAAGACACGTTGCTGTCATCGCCCCATCTCAGCACAAACACTTCAGACTGTTCTTTTTAAAAATTTATTTTCAACTAATTCATCCGGGTTTTCGAAAGCAATTCATGCCAGAGTACAGCACTATAACTAGTCTAAGACATCCACTCTGTCATCGCCCCATCTCCCAAAAAATACTTTTCAGACATTTCTTGTTAAAAATTTTATTTCAAGTCAGTCATTTGGGATTTTCGCAAGCAATTCGTACCACAGTACAGCACTATCACTAGTCTGAGACATCCAATATGTCATCGCCCCATCCCCCCAAAAACAATTTTCAGACATTTCTCGTTAAAAATTTTATTTCAAGTCAGTCATTTGGGTTTTTCATAAGTAATTCGTTCCACTGTACAGAACTATAACTACTCTAAGACACGCTGCTGTCCTCGCCTCATCTCCCCAACAACACTTTTCAGACATTTCTTGTCAAAACTTTATTTTCAAGTCAATCATTTGGGTTTTTCTCAAGCTATTCGTGTCACATTACAGAACTATAAATACTCTAAGACACCCTTCTGTCATCACCCCATCCCCCCAGAAACACTTTCCGGACACTTCTTGTTAAAAATTTATTTTAAACTAATTCACCCGGGTTTTCAGAAAGCAATTCATGCCAGAGTACAGCACTATAACTAGTCTAAGACATCCACTCTGTCATCGCCCCATCTCCCAAAAAATACTTTTCAGACATTTCTTGTTCAAAAATTTTATTTCAAGTCATTCATTTGGGTTTTTCACAAGCAATTCGTACCACAGTACAGCACTATCACTAGTCTGAGACATCCAATCTGTCATCGCCCCATCCCCCCCAAAAACAATTTTCAGACATTTGTCGTTAAAATTTTTATTTCAAGTCATTCATTTGGGTTTTCAAAAGGAATTGGTACCATAGTACAGAACTATAACTACTCTAAGACACGCTGCTGTCCTCGCCCCATCTCTCCAAAAACACTTTTCAGACATTTCTTGTTAAAAATTTATTTTCAAGTTATTCATTTGGGTTTTTCGCAAGCAATTCGTGCCTCAGTACAGAACTATAACTACTCTAAGACACGCTTTTGTCATCGCCCCATCTCCCTAGAAACACTTTTCAGACATTTCATGTCAAAACTTTATTTTCAAGTAATTCATACGGGTTTTCGCAAGCAATTCATGCTAGAGTACAGCATTATAACTAGTCTAATACATCCACTCTGTCATCAAATATCACAAAAATGGTATTGTTCAAAAACTAGGAGGCAATTAATCTCTATCTCTCAATTGTCACCGCTGCCGTCTTAAGCTCCTACTGTAGCTAGCTTCGAATATTGAACCTTTTAAAAGTAAAATATCACAAAAAGGCATTTTTCAAAAACTAGGGGGGAATTAATCTCTATCTCTCAATTGTCACCGCTGCCGTCCTAAGCTCCTACTGTAGCTAGCTTTGAATATTGAACTTTTTAAGAGTAAAATATCCCAAAAAGGTATTTTTCAAAGACTGGGGGGCAATTAATCTCTATCTCTCAATTGTCACCGCTGCCGTCCTAAGCTCCTACTGTATCTAGCGTCGAATATTTAACTTTTTAAAAGTAAAATGTCATAAAAAGGTATTTTTCAAAAACTAGGGGGCAATTAATCTTTATCTCTCAATTGTCACCGCTGCCTTCCTAAGCTCCTGCTGAAGCTAGCTTCGAATGTTGAACTTTTTAAAAGTAAAATATCATAAAAAGGTATTTTTCAAAAACTGGGGGGCAATTAATCTCTATCTCTCAATTTTCACCGCTGCCGTCCTAAACTTCTGCTGAAGCTAGCTTCGAATATTGAACTTTTTAAAAGTAAAATATCACAAAAAAGGTATTTCTCAAAAACTAGGGGGCAATTAATCTCTATCTCTGAATTGTCACCGCTGCCATCCTAAGCTCCTGCTGAAGATATCTTCGTATATTTAACAAATGATATTTAAAATACCATACAATTGTGTTTTTACAAAACGTGGGGGGCAAGTTCTCCTTTTCTCTGACTTGTCACCTCTTTTATTCTAAGCTCCTGCTGAAGATAGATTCGAATATTTAACTTTTAAAAAATGAAATACCATAAAAATCAACATGTTGCCAGCTTTTTTTAAAAAAAACCAGTCTGGTTGAGCTATATAATTTCGACCATACTCTCAAAACATGTTAGACCACATTATACCTTGCCAGCTTTTTGCAATGTTCATGTGATATTGTAGTGCCTCAGACGTGGGTTTTCTTGTACGGTTCTTGTGTAATTGATATCAATAGCAAAAAAAAACAGTCTAATTCTCTTATACAACCTTGACCATAGATACATGCTCTGGAAAGGTGCCATGGAACGTAATCTCCCCAAGTAGCACAGGAAGGAACATAATCGGCTAGAATCCATAAGTACATGCTCTGGAAAGGTGCCATGGAACGTAATCTCCCCAAATAGCACAGGAAGGAACATAATCGGCTAGAATTCAATATTAGCATTCTACTTACACCAACCACACAACCCCTCTCCAAATGCGTCTGATTGACTTTTTGGGATTCACGTTTTATCCAAAATTCCATTCACGTTTTATCATGTAATAAAAACTCCGGGGTTTACAAACCCCCTCCCAGAACCCGGGGTCAAGTGTTATTAACTATGCCCCGGGGGCATATAAGGTTCTTATGGAAGGAATGATGGCATAAGATTCGGAGGAGGCTCATTATAATGAAAATTGAAACTTCTAGTCCCCTTTTTAAGAAACAAAAGTGACCGAAGGGGAACTAGCCCCTCTGTGCTCTTTACCCCAAATCCATCCGACTGAATTTTTGAGATAGCCATTTTGTTAAAATAAGTCAAAAGATCAGATAACAAAAACTCCAGGGTCAACGCAACCCCCAGAGCTTGGTGGTAAGTTTTGTATGATATACCCTGGAGGAATATAAGGTTCTTATGCGAGGGTTTTGAAAATAGTAAAAAAATCAGATAAGCCCAACCCCCACCCAAAAAAACAAAAAACTTGTTACCAATATTTTGTTCCAAAAATTATGGGAGCTGACCCCTGGTCCTCTCTGGCCCGATATCCCTCCCTCCCCTGAAAAAATTATCAATGATAAATCATGGGAGCTGACCCCTGGCCCTTCCTCCACGAACTGACCCCCACCCCCATAAAAAAATTATTTGCGACATTTTATTCAAAAATCGAAGTAGCTGATCCTCACAGCCCCCAGGGCAAGGATTGTAATTTATGCCCTGGGGAGCATATAAGATGTTTATAATGTTGTCGTAGAAACTTCAAAAAGGGCTCATTTGCTTGGAAATTCAAAGGTCTAGTGCTCTTCTTGATAGTCGAAAGTGATTGGAGGGCAACTAGCCCGGCTCTCACACCCACCATTTTCCCAAACAAATCCGATCAAAATTTTGAGACAACCATTTTGTTTAACGTAGTTAGAAGTTCTGGTAATTAGGTCTTTCAGGATGACTTTCAGGGCTAGTGCCCTTTTTAATAGTCGAAAGTGATTGGAGGGCAATTAACCCTCCTCTCGCGCCCACCATTTTCCCAAACACATCCAATCAAAATTTTTAGATAGCCATTTTTTTTCCAACGTAGTTGTAAGTTCTAGAAATTAGGTCTTTGAGGATGACACCCCCCCGCCCAGCCCTCTGGGTAAAGGTTGTAAGTTATGCCCTGGAGGCATATAAAGTTTTTATAGAAAGTGGTGTCGTAGAAACTTCGAAAAGGGCTCATTTGATTGGAAATTGAAAGGGCTAGTGCCCTTTTTGATAGTCGAAAGTGATTAGAAAGCAACTAACCCCCCTCTCACGCCCACCATCTCCCCCAACACATTCAATCAATATTTTGAGATAGCCATTTTGTTCAACGTAGTTGAAAAGTCCGGAAATTATGTCTTTGAGGATGACAAACTCCTCACAGCCCCCCAGGGCAAGGGTTGTAAGTTATACGCTGGGGGCATATAAGGTTTTTATTGAAAGTGTTGTCGTAGACACTTCAAAAAGGGCTCATTCAATTGGGAGTTGAGAGGGCTAGTGTCCTTATTAACTGTCAAAAGCGATCGGAGGGTGACCCCCCCCCCACGCCCATCCTTTCCCCAAACACTTCCGATCAACATTTTGATATAGCCATTTTGTTGAACGTAGTTGAAGGGTCCGGAAATTATGTTTTTGAGAATGACGACCCCACGCCCCAAAGCCTTCAGGGCAAAGGTTGTAAGTTATGCCCTGGGGGAATATAATTTTAATTATATACAAAATGTTGTCGTAAAAACTTAAAAAAGGGCTCATTCGATTAGAAAATGAGAGGGCTATTGCCCTTTTTAATAGTTAAAAGTAATTGGAGGGAGAATCACACCCCCACGCCCATCATTTCCCCAAAAATTTCCAATCGACCCTTTGATATGGTCATTTTGTTCAACGTAGTTGAAAGGCTTGGAAGTTATGTATTTGAGGATGACAACCCTTCCCCCATAGCCCTCAGGACAAGGGTCGTAAGCTATGCCCTTGTGGCATATAAGGTTTTTATAGAAAGTTTTGTAGTAGAAGCTTCTAAAAGGGCTCATTCGATTGAAGATTGAGAGGATTAGTGCCTTTTTTATTAGTCGAAAGTGATCAGAGGGAAAATACCCCCCCCCCCTGGAACCATTATTTCCCCTAACACTTCCAATCAAAACTTTGAGATAGCCACTTTCTTCAGCGTGTGAGAAAGGTCTGGAAATTATGTCTTTGAGGGTAACAAATCTCCCCAGCCCTCAGGACAAGGGTTGAAAGTTATGCCTTGGGGACATATAAGGTTTATATAGAAAGCGTGGTCATATAAACTTCGGGGGGGGGGGCTCATTGGATTGGTAATCAGACGCTCTTTTTAATAGTCAAAATGATCAGAGGGCAGCTAAAAAACACACACAAGTCGTATTGTCCCGAAATGCATCTAATAGAAAATTTTGAGATAGCCATTCTATTCAAAATAGTCTAAATATCATATAATAAGGTTTTTGGGGTTGAAATGAAACAAACCCCAGAGATAAAGGGCAAGGGTTGTAAGTTATGCCCAGGGGGCACTTAAGGTTCTTATGGAAGAGATTTTTATGGATAAATAAATGAAACCCAAAACAAACAGAAATTAAAATAAATAACAGTCAAACTCAAAACGAGCAGAAATTAATATGAGTAGGGTTCTAAACCCTATAATTTCTAAAAGCCAGAAAATAATTTGTACTTTACTGAAAAAAATTCTTTTGAATGTATTCATTTCTACAACTCTAAAAATCAAAAATTAATTAAGATTTTAAGGAATAAATATCATCATATGTATATTAAACTGACAGTAATTTTTTTTAGTAAATTCATTTGAATTTTTTTCAGTAAAGTACAAATTATATTCTGGATTTTAGAAAGCATGGGGTTTAGAACCCTACTCATATTAATTTCTGCTCGTTTTTAGTTTGACTGTTATTTATTTTAATTTCTGTTTGTTTTGGGTTTCATTTATTTATTGATACTGATTTTTGGTAGTTGTATGCTTGGTAGATTATTTGATTTTATTTTCATTTTTGGTAAAATGGAGTTCTTTACTTTTTTTTGAAAAACTATTTTGTGGAAAGTTTTTTTTAATTAATATCACTATATATCAGATGTCCTGTTTAATTTCATTAGTTCTTTCCAAGACTGTTCAAGACAAATATAGCTATACTACAAACAAGAGTTTGGATACTGCTCATTCCCTAACTGTAAAAGTCTAAAGCCTACTGCTTCATTGGTGCTTCACTGAAAACAAATCATATTACAAATATTTTCTTTTCCAGCTATTACAGCATTGAAAGTGGAAAAAAATTACAGTGAAATAAAATCTTGAACTGATGATCTTTCAATAATTAATAGCATTATATATCAAACATTCAGTTTGATTTTATTTGTACTTTCCAAGACTGTTCAAAACACGTATATTTTACAGTAAAGCGCCAATGACGCAGTAAGTTTTAGACTTTTACAGTGAGAGAAGGAGGCAAAACCCAAACTATTGTTTATAGTGATATTTCTTAGTTTAAAGCTTGATTTGTATACTCCATTAAAGTTTAACTCGTTTTAAGATTTATTTACTCATTTATATTAGTACCTATTGTACGTATATTTGCTGTGATTGTTTTTTTAGTTTCTGTTCGTTTTGGGTTTCATTTATACTCCAAAAGCAAAATATTTTGTTCGTTCTAAGCTTAATTTGCATATTCAATTTAAGCTTTACTCGTGTTAATAGTTATTTATTAATTTATATTAGTATCTATTGTATGTTTTTTTATATGATTGTTTATTTAATTACTGTTCGTTGTGGGTTTCATTTATTCTTTTATAGTCATTTCTGGTCGTTTTGAATTTGAGTTATTAGGGGCCGTTCTTTTACTCATCATGTGCTAAGATCTTACATCTTTTGACAAAGAACGCTTAAAAGTGAAATCTTAACACTAAGATCTTACATCTTATGGCGTTCTTTTGCAGTCTTTCATCATTCTGCTCTGATCAGCGGTCTGAGAACAATGATGAGTATATCATCAAAGTTCACTCATCATTGTTCTATATGGCAGAAAGATGGCTTCTTTCACACTTCTAGCTAACATCAGTGAGCTGTAAGATCTTAGAACAATGATGAGCTAAAAGAACGGAAATCTTTGCAGAAAGATGTGAGATCTTAGTGCAAAAGAACGGGCCTATTGTAGATTTCTATTTCTTCTGATCTTAAGTTTAATATGGCCTTTCCTTTTCTTTAAGAAACTTCTTTTTCCGATTTTTTTTTAAAAATTAATTTAAGAAAGGGGCTGCAGAAGAACATCACTTTGCTCTCCAGCACGGCCAAGCAAGCTGGTCTGTCAATCATTACACAGAAAACAAAGTCATGCGAAACAACGTCAATACTCTACCTGCCCCACCGCTCAAAGTCGGATTCGACGTACTAGAGGAGGTCGAAGAGTTCAAGTAACTTGATAGTCTCATTTAATGTGACGGAAGCCTTGTGTGGGAAATTACCACACGCATTACATGCACAGAAAGCGTCTTCAATAAACTAAGAAATGTGTGAGTAATACAGCATGCTCCCTAAAACTCAAGCTCCGCCTCTTCAATAGTCACGTCCTCTCCGTACTAATGCACAAATGTGAATCTTAGGCGTTGACTAAGCAGCTAGAAAAGCGAATCCATGTTTTTTGGCATCCAGTGGACTGCAAAGATCACTATTGCCTTTATACACGAAAAGACAAAGCAGCCGCTCGTGATCAATAGAATTATGACCAATGGCGTTCTTGGGGTCCCGTGGTGCGGTTAGGTGAGGGTCACCTACCCCACGATGTGTGGTGAAAGGTTCCTCCAGGCATCAGAAAACGGAGAAAACTGAACGAAACACTATGCAAATGCCTTGAGAAGGATCCTGTGCTATTGAGATCGTCACTCGAAGAACTTTGGTCAAAAACACAAGAGATGTCGTCGTGTAGAGAAACCGTTGTTGCCTTATGTGTCAGCCGGCGTTGGAAGACCTGAGTAAGTCAAAGTAAGTAAGACTAGTGATTTTCTGAGACATTTTCGGACTTCGTTCGTGGTGGCTCCGGTTCCAAGCTGCATTTCAATGGTGCTTTTTGTCCCATCCAAAGTGAAATGAACGCTTAGGAATCTTTTGGGCACTTGATGCTCATTTTTTTAACATATCCAGAATCCTAAAAAACCTTCCTTGTACAAACAAGTCACTAATTTCTTTTCTTTTGGGGAATTTTTAATTTTTTGAACGAAAAATTTTAGTATGTTGGAATTTTTCTGTTGGATTTTCCCTGTTTTATGGTTGAAAAAGCTGGAAATAAACAGAAATTTCCAAGTATCGATATTTACGTTTCGATATTCAATATTGATTTTCGGTCCGATTTATAGGGTAGATAGGACATGATCGACGGGTTTTGACTTTTATTTCTCCAGGAATTAAGAAAAAATAGATATGAGCTTGAAACATCTACAAGGATCTCTTTTATGCTGAATCTGAGTTTTATTTTCATCAAGATCGCTTAACTTTTTATGGATGTCCACCCCCCCCCCTTTTGCTAAAATAAGGTAAATTTTCTCAGGCTCGTAAATTTTTAAGGGTAAAACGAAACTTAATGAATTTTATATATTTAGAATCAGCATAAAAAGCGAATTCTTTTGATAAATCTACTGTTATAATTTTTACGTTTTTTACAGTTTCGGTTACTATTGGACGGAGTCGCTCCTTACTTAGTTTGTTACCATGACTCATTTGATTATGGATATAAGGGACTTGTGATGGATATATCTTTTCCCAGACGTAGAAAAGGAGTGAGAAAACATTAGGTAAGTTCTTAACGAGTACATTTAAGTTCAATAGCATAGAACGATGCATGCAATTAGCATCCTTTTCTGAAAATTCATTGGTTTACAATTTCCTATATAGTTCACTAGTTTTACTCAATACATTTATTTTGGTGTTTCGACGGGTTTCCTCCTCGGTGAAGTGATTCAAGGGCCTTTACTTACCCTTGCACATGTAGAGGAAACAGAAGCTCGTACAGTGTAGTGATTACCAAATATATCAAGATAAGAAGTGGAAGGAACCTTTTTTACTAAAAAAAACTATTAGCCATTTTGTTCTATTTCCAATTTTTTTTGAGTCTTGAGAATAGTTATCATAGTTATAGAGAGCCACAATTTTGAGGCATTTCAGAGAAATTTGCTTAAAATAAGTGAAATCTAACTTATTTATAAGAAAGGGCGTGTAAACTTTTTAGGCCGTTCTTCAGACTAATTTTGGGAGTATTAGGCATGCCCTCCCACCTAGGTGCAGCTTTAACTTGAAAAGAGACATAAGAGAAAAGATGGCTAAGTCTCCTGGCATCGCCGTATTACACCAACCCTGTCTGTACTTAACAGGGAAGGAAATTTGCCCAGGCTCTTTCTGTGGGATTTAGACTGAAAAGTTGGAGTGCTGTTTGTACCATGCCCCCACAGTGATGAACGTTCCAAAAAGAATTTGTTTTCACATTTTTAGAAGGGATGCGCTGCTTCCCTTGCTGCAGCTGACCATTCAACTTCTTGCTTCTAACCTGTTTCCCCGGACCCAACACACAATTATGTCCCTATGCAGTTACGACATCTTGTTCAACGACAATCCTTACTAGCGACAAACTAAATAAAGGAGAAAAGTTCAAAGAGATAGAATGTTAGTTTTATTGGCTTGACTGTAAACAACAGAAAGATACAAAGAAACTACTATGACTCTCAAAATTAAGAAATACTAGGAATCCTTTAATTCAAGTATAAACACAACAAAACAGGATCCTGGGACCTCTCTGTAGCATAATATTCAAATAAAAAATCACGGCACTTAAAAAATTTCTTCGTTGGCACTAAGCCAAAGTGAGAGGAGTAACATAAAAACTTTGTTTATATACGAATCCCCAGTGGGTCTTCAAGAACTGCTTCATTGATATTAAAAATACTATTTCATTATCAACGTTTAATATATCAACAACCAATAGTTCATCCTCAATTTTTCCTTTTTGTTTTAATTCACTGGTCAATTGCTGAAAGTAATAATTCATGATTTGATTTGCTGTATTTGAAATTTGTTGTTTTTATTATAAGAGAATATTTTCAACGCTTTCCCCTAGGCAAAATCTTAAAATGAATCATGTTCCAAAAACCCTCTGTATAATATACACCATATCTGTATAATATATTACCACTTTGTCGAAAGCGTATTAAAAACATGAAACGGGAAAAGCAGTCAAAACTATTTTTGTATCTGAACATTACTCTATAGAATAATTTAAACTATATTAATTATTTATTATTCCGCTCAGGATGGAATTATCTTTTTGATATTTCTTTGTTATGTATTTGGATATTAAGGGCTTTTAAATTGACTTTCTTTTCTCTCTCTTCATTTTCTTTGTTGACATTTTCCGGCTATTTAGAAACAAAATTAATAAAGAAACAAAACAAAAAAAAATCTTTCTAAGAGCTATATGACACAAGTATTCATTAATGAAAGTTCGAATCGAAGATTCTAAAAAAAGACTATTTTTAATTTCTATAATGTTTTAGAGGTAATTACTTGGCAAGAAAAAAAAAATGAGAGAGAGAGAAGAATAAGAAAAAGACTGTCATCCTAATCCAGCAATTGAGATAAATGTGCACTTGAAAATAGAAATCAACCAAATAGAAATGTCCAAATCCATGCAAAGTCGTCAAAAGCAACTTAAATTTAGCAAAATATTTCCAAGTAGTACCTTCCATTAGGGCTCATCAGAAGAAATAGCACCTGCCTTAACGGGTTTCGAGGCTTTAGTTTCGTTACCCGGCACAGTGGAGCCTCTACCATAAGATCTTTATGGTATCCCTATGTTAGGTAAAACTTGTGAAATACATGCATACTAGTAAAACTATTCAAAATTACATACAAAATGAGTTTCATTCTTTCCTTATTAAAATCCCAGAGGTCACTGAGCAAAGACCATTCTGGAACAAATAAAGACTGGTCCAGATGTGAGTTATAAAACAAAGTGTTTTATCCGGGACCAATTACAGATTTAAAGTTCTTCAAGCTGGTTTGAAGACAATCTACAAATTCGAAATTCCAAAAAAGAAAAACGAAAGAGAAATTATATTAAAATATCATACAGTATTTCTTTATAATTTTTTGTATATTTACCTGAAAGTTCATGATACATAAAACTAAATTTTTTAAATTGCCAACTAATTTTTTTGGTATTTCCAACTAAGGTGAGCTCTAAAGCGACAAAATAACACGCCTTTTGTTCTTGCTTTTAATACACTGGCAAAAAATGTTCTGTTTCAGATAATATTTTAATTCTGTCAATACTGTTAAAGATTTTTTATATGTTGTTTTCTTGTTGATTATATTCTAGAAGCATGCAAAAATGTAGAGCAGCTCAAAAAACAGGCTCATAAATAAAAAAAAAGCTAAAATAATTATTCTAATGAAAACTAAAATAGTCATATTGCAAATTAAAAAAAAAATAGTTGTAAAATTTGAATTTGATAAATACTAAAATTTACTTAATAACTAAAATTTACTTAAAATTTAAAAATAAATGCATGGACCTAACTTAAATGGTACAAGCATAAAAATGTCGATTTAAATTTTCAAGCAGAATTCCATTTGAAAAATTCCGACGAAGCTTGTATTCTTTCTCAATTTCTTTCACAATGTGCTCGTCACCTTCGGTGACAAAGTTTATGACGATAACTTTAGGACCAAATTCACTGCAACCAACTCTGAAAAAAAGAAACGAAAATGACAAATTACAAATAGTATTTTTAAACAATATAACAATAAGATAAAACAAAAAGTTACTGGATTGACGATCAAATGCATAATAGATAAAATATTAAATTATAGAACTGCTTGCACAATGAATACTAGCTCGTAAAATACATACTCTTTATTTGGAGGGAAATATTTAAAACGTGTTGTGGCTGTATATAGAGATTGTAAAACTTGCCGAGGATCTGCAAGATGCAGCTAGACGGCATAATAGTAACATTTTGTACTGGCATGTCAATAAGTTGAGAAGGAGTAGCCAATCCGGACTTGGCCCAGTTAAAGACAAAAATTGGGCCACAATTAGCAATAAGGAAAGAATTAAAAGAGAGATGGGCAGAACATTTTAAGAATTCACTAAACCAAGATAGAGTTGCAGGAAAAGAAATAGAGAAAATGAAAAAGTTTGGGATACATTGGATGTGAAGGAAGAATTATTTTGCAAGGAAGAATTAGCGACAGGACTAAAATGATTAAAGAATAATAAGGCTCCAGGTGCTGATAGGGTGGTAAATGAGTTTCTTAAATATGGTGGCTCTGAAGTTAGAAATAAGTTACTGAAGATTATGAATATGATTTTTGAAAAAGGGGAAGTACCTAATGATTTTAGGAAAACCTTAATTAAGCCACTTTATAAGAAAGGTGATAAAAGTGGGTATAGTAACTATCAAAGCATTAGTCTGGTCTCTGTAGGTAGCATATTACTTAGTATTATGATACTTTTTAGATTGAAAGATGCCATAGACAAACTTTTAAGAGAAGAACAGCGCGGTTTTAGAAAAGGTAGACAACGCGTCGACCAGATTTTTACTCTTAGGCTAATAATTGAGAAGTGCCTGAATGTCAAGCACCTTTGATCCTCAGTTTTATAGATTATGAGCAAGCGTTTGATTCTGTTGACATAAAAGGTTTAGCAAAGGTTTTATCCTTGTATGGTATACCAGACAAATATATTAAAGTGATTAGTGCCATGTACAAGAATAACACTGCTGCGGTTAAGATCGGAAATGAGGCTAGCAGCTGGATTTGCATTAAATCAGGAGTTAAGCAGGGCTGTGTTCTATCCCCTTAAATATGGATTATTTTGATGGACTTTGTATTAAGGAGCACAGGAAAGGCAATGGGAGACCACGGAATAAAATGGAGAGGAACGTCTCCTGGACTTAGATTATGCTGATGATTTAAGCATCCTAGAGGAAAGTGTGAGCAAAATGAATGAACTTTTAGAGGTTTTGCGAGTTCAGGGTGCTAGAATAGGTTTGAAAATTAATGTTATAAAGACTAAGTCTCTAGTGCTAAGAATAAGTGAAGATGAAAAGGTGACGTTGAGTAATGAAAAGATTGATCAAGTGGGCAGCTTCACTTACCTTGGTAGTATTATTAGTAAAGAAGGTGGGAGCAGTGAAGATGTTAAAGTAGAATAGCCAAGACTCAGGTGTTGAATAGCCAAGACTCAGGTTTTGTGACCTCAATACAGTTAGGATTTCTCATAAGACCTACCTGTATCGAGGTCACAAAAGAAGAGTAGACTCTGGAAGGTAAGTCCTGATTTTGTCAACTGAAACTAAGAATAGGTTGTTGAAAAGGACCTTGTGTGTGAGGATTTAATAGCTGAGTTGTCACCTCAGCATTCATATTGAACTTTTACTTCAAATATTGCACCAACAGAGGAATTTAGAATATAACTTTTAAATGTAGTAAATGATTAAAATGATTTTTTAAATTGTGGTTTGAAAATAATTTCTGATGGTATTTTCCAGATATCAACTACATCAAACTGATTGTCCTTCTTCTTCTTGAAGGTTGATGAGACTTGAGACAACATCTCATCAACCTTATCAAGGACAATCAAGATGAGACTAGAGACTTGATGGTCCTTGATAAGGTTGATGAGATGTTGTCTCATGGTTTCAAAGATCAGATTTATGCTATTCATGATCGTGAGCAAAGCATAAATCCAATCTTGGAAACCATGAAACCAATTGATCACGAAAAGCATAAATCTGATCTTTGAAGTTATTTTGTTGTCCATAACTTCCCGCAATGACGTTCTAGAAGTTACTAACTGTCTTATGAGAAATCCTAACTGTATTGAGGTCACAAAAGAAGAGTTGACTCTGGAAGGTAAGTCCTGATTTTGTAGACTGAAACTCGATTTAATATGGTTATAGCAGTCCAGAAAAATGTCGCGTTTAGGATTTATAAACAGGGGTGGTGAAGGGTTGTCCTGAAATTTGTTGAAGGGTTCCATTCAAACAATTTGAAAATCGTGACTTAAAATACACCTCCTTCGTGTTTTCCTTTAACAGTGAAATTAAAGGTTAATAAATTTATATGTACTATATAGTAAAAAATATACATAGAATTAAGATTCTGGGTTTAGAAAAAGTAAGAAGATTAAAAAAACAAAACAGATTTGAATATTAGAGATAAGAGCCAATTTGTTATTATGACTCACAAAAAATGGCAAGCTTAAAAGATCTTACGGGCAATAACACTGTAACCACACTCAATTTATTGACGCTCAGTTGAATGAACTGCCATATGAAGTGCAACAGTAGTTTTAAAATACTACTGTCACATGAAGCATGATAGCGTTCAGAAGACTTGAGATCTGTACTGCTGAGGCCCTGACAATCAGTGCACTCTCTCCTCCCTATTGTGGCAACTGTACAATGCTACCAATCTTTTTAAGTGGAGTATATTCTCAACACAAAAAAAGGATCTCCACCTAACCTCTGCAATTTATATAGGCCCCAGAATCTAACTCTTTCTTCCAAAATATACCCAAAAGTCTTAATAAAATCGAATAATATTTCTACAACTTCTATGCTGCAATACTGTCTCAGATTTGTTATCAACAATATCACAAATCGTCAAATGCAATCTTTGGTGAGAATCAAACATTGTTTGTGAAATTTTTACTTAATATCTTCAAAAATGTGTGACTATTTTTTGTCGAAAATAGTTTTGTAAAACTTTTATATAACAATACTGTCAGTTTTTCTACTAAACAATATCACAAATCCTACTACTGTGGAACTAAATCAATAGAGTTTAAGTGCATCAAAATGGTATAGATACAGTAGCTTGGGACTAAAATAGGATATTAAGTTGAAAAATTCAGAGAAAGCTGATGGGGATGTGAAACTAAATGAAAAGGTACTGTGTGCATGCAGGTGGGGAAAAAAACTTTAGGTCTGTAATGAACAAGCGTAGAAACCCTCAAAATTATTATTACTACTTATATGAGCCTCATAGGTTTTTTTTTTTTTATAGGGCAAAGACATTATTTATGGGTGGATTGGAGACAAATTGGTTAGCCTTTTTTGGTAAATATCTACCAAATCATATTATTGACTTACGCATAAGGTGAATATACCACTCGATGCCTTTTTTTATGCTGATTACGAATATAATAATCATTTCTCTCTCTCCATTTTCTTTGTTGACATTTTTTGGCTATTTAGAAACGACATTATCAAAGAAACAAAACACAAAAAAATCTTTCTAAGAGCTATATGACACAAGTATTCATTAATGAAAGTTCAAATCAAAGATTCTAAAAGAGGCTATTTTTAATTTTTATGGTATTTCCAACTAAGATGAGCTCTAAAGAGACAAAATAACACGCCTTTTGTTCTTGCTTTTAATACACTGGCAAAAAATGTTCCGTTTCAGATAATATTTTAATTCTGTAAATACTGTTAAAGATTTTTAATATGCTGTTTTCTTGTCAATTATATTCTAGGAGCGTGCGAAAATGTAGAGCAGCTCAAAAAACAGGCTCATAAATAAACAGAAGCTAAAATAATTATTCTGATGAAAACTAAAATAGTCATATTGCAAATTTTCTAAAAGAAAATAGTTGTAAAATTTGAATTTGATAAATACTAAAATTTACTTAATAACTAAATTTACTTAAAATTTAAGAATAAATACATGGACCTAACTTAAATGGTACAAGCATAAAAAGGCCGATTTAAATTTTCAAGCAGATTTCC